>NC_057798.1:726489089-726702622 GCF_018294505.1 Triticum aestivum | reverse complement strand
TTTAGATTTAACTAAATTTAGTTAATTAATTAACTACTGACATGCGGGACCCACTGGTCAGTTTGACCTGGACCGGCCTGTTGACCTGCTGAGGTCAGCATGACATCATGCTGACGCAGTAATCCCTTTTCTGGAATTAAAATAAATCTAGGATGATTTATAAATTTCAGAAAATGATCTAACTTCGAAAATTCATAGTAAATCATCTGTAACTCCAAATGCAAAGTTTTATATATGAAAAATGATCAAAAAAATCCAATCTATCCATCTGTACTGGTTTCATGCATGTTTAAGCAAGCTAACCTGATGTTCAGAGCAGAACTAGATAAAGCACTTATAAGGGACATGTATGAGTTTGAAACTTGAATCTTTGATTCAAAATGGTTCAAACCCATCTGGTTTTAGTGGCATTAGCCCAATACACTCATGTTTGCCATGTCTCATGCATACATCATATTGTTGCATATTGTTTGGTGATGTTGTGTATCGGTGCTCTTTGCGGCAGGTTCTGCCTTCGAGGAGTACCACGATTACCCTAGCAAAGAACAATATCAGTGCATCGACCCATCATGCAAGCAACCAACCATTTGATCATATCGATACAATCCCATGTTCTCGCTCCTGCTCTCTTTTACTGCATTAAGACAACGCGTTTCAAACTGCTGTGTGCTACGGTAGTTGAACCCATTTCCTCTGCATGACCTGTCATTGCCACAGTAACTAGATGAAACCCACTAGCATGTGTAGGAGTTGTTTGAGCCATATGTATGTGTTGTTCCTACCTTGCTATGCCTGCTATGCTTAGAGTCGTGTCAGGTCTGGTTCATCTGGGTGATGGGCTAGAGTGAAATGATCATGCCGGTAATGAGAGTGATGTGGTGAACACGATTTGGTAAAGGTATCAATGAAAGGCCATGTAGGAGTACATGGTGGGTTGTTTCATTGAAGCCGTCCTTAAGCACTGAGATCTGTATGTGTGATTTAAGAATCATCTACTACCATGCATTGGGCCCGAAACCAATGGACCCTCTCGGCTTCTTATTCACCCTAGCCCTCTGTCCAGGAGTTGCAAGTAGTTTCTGGTGTTTGTAGCCTACTAGAGGCCGTGGACAGCGCTGACTGTAGGGGTGGGCTGTGATGCGGTAGGTACGTGGCCGGGTGTATCGGATACCCGTTAGGTATCTCGGGAACCCTGTACACATCGTTCGGGGCCGTATGTGGAAACCTCGGCCGGACTCCCTGCGGATGGAACCTGGATAGGCGATAAACCTGGACTAGAGACTTAGGTGTTTAGGTAGGTCGTGGCCGACACCCACGTTGGGCTTCCGCTTGATGGTTGCCAAGTACATGTCGTGTAAACGGCGGTAAGTGGTGAGAGTGTGTATGATGAAGTACACCCCTGCAGGGTTAACATTATCTATTCGAATAGCCGCGTCCGTGGTAAAGGACTACTTGGTTGCCTATACAGTTCATAGACAAGTAAATGGATACTACTAAAAATCTCAAGATAAGCGTGAGTGTCGAGGATGGTTCTTCCGTAGGATGACGGAGGTGGATCCTTGGTGGTGTATTGAAGTGGTGAGTAGTGGGCTCGTGTGCGCAAAACCATTTCAAGTTGGTGTCTCGTAGGATAGCATAGCCAAGAGTCAAAGCTGGCTTGCTGCAATAAACCCACCAACCCTTCTTGATAATGTGCATGTATGTAGGATCTAATGTAAGTCTTGCTAAGTACCTTTGTACTCATGTTGCTTTAATTTACATTTTTCAGAAGACGCTGCAACCCCTTCTGATGGGTTCTTCGTAGACGTTGACATCGATGAGTAGACCGAGGCCCAGGTGGTGATCCTGAGCTTGTGAAGGACCACGTAGTATAGCCAGGCTTCCCAAGCCTCTTTTATTTTACTAGTTGTCTGTACTCAGACAAGTTACTTCCGATGTTGGCTTGTATGTCTGTATGACTTGAATGTGGGTCGTGTGACTCGTACTTGTGTGTATGCTATGCATGGCTCTCTGAGCCCTTAAATAAAGTACTTGTGTTGTAGAGTCATGTTGTGATGCCTTGTTGTATTTGCACATATCGAGCATATTGTGTGTATGATTGAAATGCTTGGTATGTGTGGGATCTGAGTATCTAGTTGTTTATTCTTAGTAGCCTCTCTTACCGGGAAATGTCTCCTAGTGTTTCCACTGAGCCTTGGTAGCTTGCTACTGCTCCGGAACACTTAGGCTGGCCGGCATGTGTCCTTCTTCGTTCCTGTGTCTGTCCCTTCGGGGAAATGTCACGCGATGGATACCGGAGTCCTGTTAGCTCGCTACAGCCCGGTTTACCGTAGTCCTGCTAGCCCAGTGCTACAGCCCGGATTCACTTGCTGATGACCGACACGTTCGATGCTGGGTCATGGATGCCTGTCCCTGTAAGTCTGTGCCACTTTGGATTTACGACTAGCCATGTCAGTCTGGGCTCCTGACCATATGGATGCTAGCGACACTATCATATACGTGTGCCAAAAGGCGCAAACGGTCCCGGGCAAAGGTAAGACGACACCCGTGGGAATACCGTGCGTGAGGCCGCAAAGTGATATGAGGTGTTACATGCTAGATCGATGTGGCTTTGAGTCGGGGTCCTAACAGCGTTGGCATCAGAGCCGGACTGCCTGTAGGTTCTCCAAGCCAAACTGGTCGATGTTGAGTCTAGAAATGCTTTAGTTATATGTAGGGGAATTGTTTGTGGGATGGAATGTAAGGCTCTTTTTACTCCTTTATCTCATGACATTCTGATCTGACTCAGTCTATTCTTCCACCGGGGGTTAAGGACTAGGATCTCTTCTCTCTATCAGGTTCACGTGTTACTAATCAGTAGTACCTTATAGGTTTGATGGATACAAGCCTAGTTCAGTTCTACTACCCCATTATGTTGCTAAGAGGGACCCAGAACCTTGATATGATGTTGTTGAGTGTCTATGCAATTCTTTGTCAAATGCCTCAAAATCCTTTTTGAGCATTTATAGTCGTTATGCTGTCCAATTTCTGCTAGGAATCTTAATGTCTTGTGTTTATCATGTTCCAGATGGCGTCCCGTCCTTAGAATCAAGTGGTTCGTTTGACTCGATGTCTAGATGTACCCGGCCATACTGCTATGTTGGTCAGGCTAATGACCGAGGCTGGATACCATTGGTATCCTGAGTACACGGTCGAAGAGCAATTCTGAGACTTTAATCAAAGTCAATATTTTTGCACTGTCAGGATATTTCCATCTTATCTTGGATCTACCGAGCCCCTCCACTGCTCCTATGGACTCGGGGTTACTATTGAGATGGCTGTGCAGGATGCTGCCTACTCTATGATGACCATCATGCGAGTCAGGACTGGCCTATTTCGGGACTCCGACTTCCGGTATATGCCAGCTTCACTCCCGGGAGCACAAGGGTATCTCTAGGCTATTTATGCTGACTCCACTCAGGAGGATTCACTGACCCGCACCACTGCACAGTTGCTTGAAGACAAGGACCGTGAAAATCGGGCCTTGAGACTAGAGCTTTTCAATACCCGTGCTGATCATTGGGCCACTTTGACTCGGTTTGCACCGGCTGTGCAAGCTGGATATATGGATATGCGAGATCTCTATTCTGTGAGATCTGCTCTGCAAGACGTGATTGTTTGGCGTGATGTAGGAGGCATCACCCCACCTCGTGGTCCCTGCAGGCCACCATTTGTTGGTCCAAGACCTCATCCTAGCCCCTATGGTCCACAAGCTCCACGGGGCCGACTGTTTCCGGATGATCACGTTGAGCTTCCAGGCTATGGAGGTGACTTCTATGAAGACTACTACGGAGTTGTCTGAGTTAGTAGTAGTATCACTAGTATCGTACTAGTTGTATCGTCCACCGTCCTGCGTGACTCGTGGGATATGACTTAGCTTGTACCGCCTTTCGGAGGTGTAGAAAAATAATGTATAGGAGCTCAGAATGCCTCCGATGAGATGTAATCCTCTTTTCACCGTAGTAGTACTTTGTTTGGTTCTGTACTAAACCTTGTATGGTGTGTATGACGATGGAATAAAGCAAGTAGTTTCTGTATCTACCATGTCATACGGATGCTCATCTTACATTCCAAGTTATCCATTACATTCTACATTTCTATGTCAGAATCCTATCATCCTGGACTTAACCATTGTCTTGTTTTCCTAGGATGGTTAACACCCGCACCAACCCTGCTCCCCCAGAGCAGGCCGAAGGCAGCAGAGTTGGGGGAACAAACCTGCCTCAACCGCCCTCTCTGGCCGAAGTTATGCTCGAAGCCGAGAGAAACAAGCGGGAGACCAACCGTTTGTTGGAGCGCATTGAGCAAAACACGGCACACCATCAGAGGAATAACTTGGTGTCACTCAGTGATTTCATCAAGTTACATCCACCCACTTTCCACCACTCCGTCGAGCCTCTCGACGCCGATGACTGGCTTCGCAGTATTACTCACAAACTGCGTTCTGCGCTAGTAGCTGAGGCTGATAAGGTCACCTTTGCTGCATATCATCTCGAAGGCCCCGCCAGTCTCTGGTGGGAGAACTATGAAGCTATGCGCCCAGCGGGCCATGTCACTACTTGGGCTGAATTCAGCGAGGCTTTCCGTGAACATCACATTCCGGAGGGTCTCATGGACCGTAAACGTCAGGAGTTCTGCAGTTTCACTCAAGGCCGACTCTCTGTTGACGCTTACAGCAGGGAGTTCGGTAACCTAGCACGGTATGCAACTGAGGAAGTCTCTACTGGTGCAAAGAAGCAAGCAAGGTTCCGCAAGGGACTTAGCCCTGAGCTTCACCGCGACCTCCGTTTGTATGAGTGCACATCTTTTCAGAAGCTTGTTAACAAAGCCATCAGTGCTGAGTCTGGTCAGACTGATTATGAAGCAACACACAAGCATGGCCGTGACATGGGCTCCTCATCTGGTGCTGGTCCTCAGAAGCGCCACGTGTGGGTGCCTAACACTGCCCTGCCACCCAGGTTCACACCGAGGCCATCCTTTCAGGCGCCTTGCCCCGCTCCATAGTTTGTACCGGCCAAGCCCTATGGTGGTCCAACCAACAATGCTCCTCCACGTACCAGCTCTGTGACTTGCTTTAAGTGTGGGGAATCAGGCCACTACCTGCACGAGTGCCCCCAGACCAACCCCAACCAGTCTGGAAAAGCTGTTGGCCGTGGCAAGCCGACAGGAAAAGTGTTCTACGCCAAGCCAGCCAACGCTGCACGTGGCCATGTCAACTGTATCTCGGCTGAAGAAGCTCAAGAGGATCCCAATGTCGTTCTTGGTACGCTCCTTGTTAATTGCCACCCAACATCTGTTCTTTTCGATACTGGAGCATCTCATTCTTTCATATCCGAAAATTATGCTCGTTTGCATAACACCGCATTCTGTGACATGTCGTCCACTATGGAAATTTCTACTCCTGGTTCTAGATGGCAAACCTCTAGAGTAAGCCATGAAAATGAAATTCAAGTCGACCGACTTGTTTTCCTCGCATCCTTGATTGCTCTCAAATCTTCGGATATTAATATCATCTTGGGTATGGACTGGATGTCAGCCCATCATGCCAAAATTGATTGTTTCTCTAGGACTGTTCAACTCACACATCCTTCGGGAAAGATAGTCAATGTCTTGACCCGAGTAGCTAAGTGACAGCTATATTCTCTAAACGCCAGTCCGTTGCCAGACCTCGAAGATGTTCCGGTAGTCCGTGACTTCCCGGATGTCTTTCCAGAAGAATTGCCATGTGTTCCACCTGACAGAGATGTCTAGTTCGTAATAGATCTCATTCCAGGAACTGTCCCAATTTCTAGAAGACCCTATAAGATGGCACCTTTTGAACTAGCCGAGCTTAAGAAACCACTCGATGAGTCCTTGAAAAAGGGCTTCATCCATCCTAGTTCGTCTCCATGGGCTTGCCCCGTCCTCTTCGTCAAGAAGGATGGTACGGACCGGATGGTTGTAGATTATCGACCAGTCAACCTGGTCACAATCAAGAACAAATATCCGCTCCCCAGGATCAACGACCTGTATGATCAGCTCGCTGGATCCTCAGTCTTCTCTAGAATGGATTTGAGGTTGGGCTACCATCAAATCAAAATCAGGAACGGGGACATTCCTAAAACGGCCTTTGTTACTCGTTATGGCCAATACGAGTACACCGTCATGTCCTTCGGTTTAACCAACGCTCCAGCCACTTTCTCTCGCTTAATGAACTCAATCTTCATGGAGTATTTGGATAAATTCGCCGTGGTTTACCTCGATGATATACTCATCTACTCCAAGAACGAGGAAGAACATGCCGAACATCTAAGGCTAGTGTTGATGAAACTTCGAGAGCATCGCCTATATGCCAAGTTCTCCAAATGCGAATTTTGGTTGCTAGAAGTGACCTATCTATGGCATGTAATTTCTGGTAAAGGTATTGCTGTTAACCCCGAGCGAGTTCAAGCCGTCCTTAGTTGGACTCCACCTGAATCGGTCAAGCAAGTTCGGAGTTTCCTTGGCTTAGCGAGCTATTGTCGCCGCTTTGTCGAGAACTTCTCCAAGGTTGCTAAACCTCTAACTGAACTCCTTAAGAAAGATAAAATGTTCAAGTGGACTCCACAATGTGAGCACAGCTTTCAGGAACTGAAAAGACGCCTGACATCTGCTCCCGTATTGGTACCACCAGTTTTCTCTAAGGACTTTGTTATCTATTGCGACGCCTCGCGACAAGGACTAGGTTGCATTCTCATGCAAGATCGTCACGTAATTGCTTACGCTTCACGGCAATTGCACCCACATGAGGAGAATTATCCTACTCATGATCTAGAGCTTGCAGTTGTAGTCTATGCACTTAAAACCTGGCGACATTACCTCCTCGGTAATTGTTGCAAAATCTTCACCGATCACCAAAGTCTAAAGTACATCTTCACCCAACCGGATTTGAATCTCAGGCAAAGATGTTGGGTTGAGTTGATCACAGATTTCGACTTAGGGATAAGTTACACCCCAGGAAAAGCCAACGTCATGGCTGATGCGCTAAGTCGTAAATCTTATTGCAACAATCTAATGTTGCAACAAAGTCAACCACTTCTCCATGAGGAATTTCGGAAACTTAACCTTCACATTGTTCCTCAAGGATTCCTTTCCACCTTGGTGGCGAAACCTACCCTTACGGATCAGATCATCAAAGCGCAGAAGGTAGATCCGGGGATTTCCCGCATTAAAAGAAACATCAAGAAAGGAGTTGCGAATTGTTTCTCCATTGATGATCAAGGAGTCATATACTTCGGGAACCGTCTAGTGGTTCCCAAAGTGCGAAACCTGAGGCGATTGATCCTAAAAGAAGCTCATGAATCTCCTCTCACCATTCATCCCGGTAGTACCAAGATGTATCAGGACCTACGCCAGAGGTTCTGGTGGACTAGGATGAAGAGAGAAATTGCTCAGTATATCGCTAGTTGCGACGTCTATCGTCGTGTAAAAGCAGAGCATCAACGGCCTGCTGGCACCCTTCAACCCTTAGCTATTCCTGAATCGAAATGGGACAAAATTGGTATGGATTTCATTACCGGTTTTCCCAGGACCAAGAGAGGGAATAACACTATCTTTGTCGTTGTCGATCGTCTTTCCAAAGTAGCCCATTTCTTACCTGTTCGCGAGAGTATAACCGCTAGTCAATTAGCAGACTTGTACATCTCCCGAATAGTGTCTCTCCATGGTGTTCCACTGGAAATTAACTCGGATCGAGGAAGTCTCTTCACCTCTCAATTTTGGGAAAGTTTCCAAAATGCTATGGGAACCCGCCTTTCCTTTAGCACTGCCTTTCACCCTCAATCAAGTGGTCAAGTAGAACGTGTTAATCAGATTCTAGAAGACATGCTTCGAGCTTCTGTTATCTCATTCGGAATGGATTGGGAGAAATGCCTTCCATTTGCTGAATTTGCTTATAATAACAGCTATCAATCTAGCTTGGGTAAATCCCCTTTCGAAGTTCACTATGGACGAAGGTGTCGAACGCCTCTTAGCTGGTCAGAAACCGGGGAAAGACAATTCTTTGGCCCGGACATGATCCAGGAAGCAGAAGAGCAAGTTCGCATCATTCGTGAAAAGTTGAAAACAGCCCAATCTCGTCAAAAGAGTCAATACGACCGAAAACATAAGGCTATGACTTTTGAGGTTGACGAGAAGGCTTACCTTCGAGTTACTCCTCTGAAGGGAACCCATCATTTCGGTATCAAAGGCAAATTGGCTCCTCGCTACATTGGACCCTTTCGCATTCTCGCTAAATGAGGAGAAGTTGCCTACCAATTGGAGCTACCTCCGCATCTCTCCAGAGTCCACGACGTCTTCCACGTTTCTCAACTCAGGCGTTGCTTCTCGGATCCTATCCGTGGAGTGGACCACGAAACGCTTGATCTTCAAGATAACCTCACGTATCGAGAGTACCCCGTTCGTATCCTCGATCAAGCCGAGCATACCACTCGACGTCGTAATATCAAGTTTCTCAAGGTTCAATGGTCGCACCATTCTGAGAAGGAAGCAACTTGGGAAAGGGAGGATCGTCTTCGACTTGAGTACCCCGCCTTCTTTCCGGAGGAACCTAAATCTCGGGACGAGATTCTTTTGAGTGGGGGTGAGTTGTCACACCTTAGCTAGTTCATGCATTAGAGTGTTGCATCATGTCTATTTTTCTCAACAGAAACTTGAAATGGGGATGACAGAACCCCTAGCCCCCTCTGAAACCAACTAGGGTTTACTAAAAATATTTTCAATGAACCTGAAATGCCCTTCTAAAATGTCCATCATTTTTGTCTTGGTTCAGAACCTCTGCCAAAAGTGGTGCTCAATTTTCTAGGTCATCCTAAGGTTTTTGAATTAAATCATAAGTATTTGAGTATGGGCATTTAAATTATATAAATTATTTTAAATGCTCAAATATTTCCAAACTAAAACGTTCCATGCTGTATATATTCCAGCTAGTGGCCATGAGCAGTTTGGGAAATTTAGGAGTTGTTTAGGTATTTTTAATAAGTCCACAAAGTTACAGAATAATTAAAAAAAGATAAAAAAAGAGAGGAAAGTCTTACCTGGCACCACCTAGCAGGCCCACCTGCCGGCCCAGCCCAGCCACCGCTCTAGTGAGCTGCTTGGCTTGGCCAGCCAGGCAGGCATCTGCTCGATGGCGAGCACAGCATGCGTGCCACGCAGCTGCCCGCCGCCTCGCCGCTCCCCTCGTCCAGCTGTTGACGGGGAACGAACCCTCTCCCTCTCCCCGACCCCGCAGACACCCGCTCCTCCCCCAGCTCCTCTCCCTCGCTCTCCCGCACCGTCGTCGTAGTTGCGCTCTCCGTCAACCCCCCGCTGCGCCACCGTGTCCACAAGCTTCGCCGCCCTCCGCTCCTTCGAGCAAGCCGAGCCCCCGAGCGCTCGCTTGCCCTGAAGCCACTGCCCCGACCTCATTCGACCTCGCCACCGCCGGAGATCCCTTTCACCGTCGCCGCCGCACCAGCTTGTCCCCGACCGCGTCGTCTGCTTCCTCAAGACCGCTGTGAGCCTGGGTACCTCCTCCCCCTTCCCTTTCTCGTTCTCGTGCACCACCGCGAGCACATGTAGCTCACCCGCACGCGCCGCCGCCGAGCTCGTCGCCGACGTGTCTCCGGCTAACCACCGGCCACCCCACCATGTCTAACGCACTCACCGCATCCCCAGGGGCCCAACGCACCTCACCACGTGCCTCGCCGTGCCCCGTAGCCTCGGATTCGTCTTCACCCGACTCCGGCGACCGCCAAAGTCGTCGCCGGCGACGTTTCCGGCCGCCCCGAGCTCAACCACCACCACCAAGAGTTGCGGCTTGCTCCCAGCTACACGTAGATGCCCTCCGCCGCTCATTTGGTCGCCAGAATGCACAAAACCACTCTCGCCGCCGCGTTCGGCCTTGCCGGCGGCTAGACGCCGGCGTGTTTGACCTTGACTTTGACTAGGGTGGGTCCAGGTTGACTCCCCTGAGTCTATGATCTAACTTCGAAAATTCATAGTAAATCATCTGTAACTCCAAATGCAAAGTTTTATATATGAAAAATGATCAGAAAAATCCAATCTATCCATCTGTACTGGTTTCATGCATGTTTAAGCAAGCTAACCTGATGTTTAGAGAAGAACTAGATAAAGCACTTATAAGGGCCATGTATGAGTTTGAAACTTGAATCTTTGATTCAAAATGGTTCAAACCCATCTGGTTTTAGTGGCATTAGGCCAATACACTCATGTTTGCCATGTCTCATGCATACATCATATTGTTGCATATTGTTTGGTGATGTTGTGTATCGGTGCTCTTTGCGGCAGGTTCTGCCTCCGAGGAGTACCACGATTACCCTAGCGAAGAACAATATCAGTGCATCGACCCATCAGGCAAGCAACCAACCATTTGATCATATCGATACAATCCCATGTTCTCGCTCCTGCTCTCTTTTACTGCATTAAGACAACGCGTTTCAAACTGCTGTGTGCTACGGTAGTTGAACCCATTTCCTCTGCATGACCTGTCATTGCCATAGTAACTAGATGAAACCCACTAGCATGTGTAGGAGTTGTTTGAGCCATATGTATGTGTTGTTCCTACCTTGCTATGCCTGCTATGCTTAGAGTCGTGTCAGGTCTGGTTCATCTGGGTGATGGGCTAGAGTGAAATGATCATGCCGGTAATGAGAGTGATGTGGTGAACACGATTTGGTAAAGGTATCGATGAAAGGCCATGTAGGAGTACATGGTGGGTTGTTTCATTAAAGCCGTCCTTAAGCACTGAGATCTGTATGTGTGATTTAAGAATCATCTACTACCATGCATTGGGCCCGAAACCAATGGACCCTCTCGGCTTCTTATTCACCCTAGCCCTCTGTCCAGGAGTTGCAAGTAGTTTCTGGTGTTTGTAGCCTACTAGAGGCCGTGGACAGCGCTGACCGTAGGGGTGGGCTGTGATGCGGTAGGTACGTGGCCGGGTGTATCGGATACCCGTTAGGTATCTCGGGAACCCTGTACACATCGTTCGGGGCCGTATGTGGAAACCTCGGCTGGACTCCCTGCGGATGGAACCTGGATAGGCGATAAACCTGGACTAGAGACTTAGGTATTTAGGTAGGTTGTGGCCGACACCAACGTTGGGCTTCCGCTTGATGGTTGCCGAGTACATGTCGTGTAAACGGCGGTAAGTGGTGAGAGTGTGTATGATGAAGTACACCCCTGCAGGGTTAACATTATCTATTCGAATAGCCACGTCCGCGGTAAAGGACTACTTGGTTGCCTATACAGTTCATAGACAAGTAAATGGATACTACTAAAAATCTCAAGATAAGCGTGAGTGCCGAGGACGGTTCTTCCGTTGGATGACGGAGGTGGATCCTCGGTGGTGTATTGAAGTGGTGAGTAGTGGACTCGTGTGCGCAAAACCATTTCAAGTTGGTGTCTCGTAGGATAGCTTAGCCAAGAGTCAAAGCTGGCTTGCTGCAATAACCCCACCAACCCTTCTTGATAATGTGCATGTATGTAGGATCTGATGTAAGTCTTGCTGAGTACCTTTGTACTCATGTTGCTTTAATTTACATTTTTCAGAAGACGCTGCAACCCCTTCTGATGGGTTCTTCGTAGACGTTGACATCGATGAGTAGACCGAGGCCCATGTGGTGATCCTGAGCTTGTGAAGGACTAGGTAGTATAGCCAGGCTTCCCAAGCCTCTTTTATTTTACTAGTTGTCTGTACTCAGACAAGTTACTTCCGCTGTTGGCTTGTATGTCTGTATGACTTGAATGTGGGTCGTGTGACCCGTACTTGTGTGTATGCTATGTATGGCTCTCTGAGCCCTTAAATAAAGTACTTGTGTTGTAGAGTCATGTTGTGATGCCTTGTTGTATTTGCACATATCGAGCATATTGTGTGTATGATTGAAATGCTTGGTATGTGTGGGATCTGACTATCTAGTTGTTTATTCTTAGTAGCCTCTCTTACCGGGAAATGTCTCCTAGTGTTTCCACTGAGCTTTGGTAGCTTGCTACTGCTCCGGAACACTTAGGCTGGCCGGCATGTGTCCTTCTTCGTTCCTGTGTCTGTCCCTTCGGGGAAATGTCACGCGATGGATACCGGAGTCCTGTTAGCCCGCTACAGCCCGGTTTACCGGAGTCCTGCTAGCCCAGTGCTACAGCCCGGATTCACTTGCTGATGACCGACACGTTCGATGCTGGGTCATGGATGCCTGTCCGTGTAAGTCTGTGCCACTTTGGGTTTACGACTAGCCATGTCAGCCCGGGCTCCTGACCATATGGATTCTAGCGACACTATCATATACGTGTGCCAAAAGGCGCAAACGGTCCCAGGCAAAGGTAAGACGACACCCGTGGGAATACCGTGCGTGAGGCCGCAAAGTGATATGAGGTGTTACATGCTAGATCGATGTGGCTTTGAGTCGGGGTCCTGACAGGGTAAAAGAGAGGTTACACCGCTGCATAGAGGGGGGAAGAGTTGGTGATGAGGGCGGTGAAGTTGTTGGTGTAGATCGCGGTGATGATGATGGCCCTCGGCAGCGCTCCGGCGCCACCGGAAGCAAGGGGGAGAGAGCCCCCCTTCTTCTTCTTCTTCCATGACCTCCTCCTAAGATGGGAGAAGGGTTTCCCCTCTTGTCCTTGGCTCCCCAAGTGTGGGAGGGGCGAGGGCCCCTCCGAGATTGGATCTGTCTCTTTGTCTCTCTCTCTCTCTTCCCGCGTTCTCGATTTTGCCCTTTCACCGTTTCTTATATTCCCGGAGATCCATAACTCCGATTGGGTTGTACTTTGGACACGATTTCTATCCGGATATTGGCTTTCTTGCGGAGAAAGAAGGGCACCAACCGCCTTATGGGGTGGCCACGAGGGCCCAGGGCGTTTCTGACCCCCTGGGGCGCGCCCCCCTGCCCCATGGCCCCCACGGGCATCGTCTCGCATTGATTCTTCTTCCCAAAATTCATAAATATTCCAAAACAAAATCTTCATCCGTTTGGAATCCGTTTGATATGGGTTTTCTGCGAAACATAAAACATGCAACAGACAGGAACTGGCACAAGGCATTGGATCAATATGTTAGTCCCAAAAATAGTATAAAAAGTTGCCAAAAATATATGAAAGTTGAATAATATTGGCATGGAACAATAAAAAATTATAGATACGACAGAGACATATCAGCATCCCCAAGCTTAATTCTTGGTTGTCCTCGAGTAGGTAAATGATAAAAAAGATAATTTTTGATGTGGAATACTACCTAGCATAATCTTGGTCTTGTAATCTAATCATGGCATGAATATTAAGACACGAGTGATTAAAAGCAATAGTCTATCATTTGACATAAAAACAATAATACTTCAAGCATGCCAACCAAAGAATTATGTCTTATCAAATAACATAGCCAAAGAAAGCTTTCCCTACAAAATCATATAGTTTGGCCATGCTTCATTTTCATCACACAAAATGCTCCCATCATGCACAACCCCGATGACAAGTCGAGAAATTGGTTCATACTTTTTAACGCGCTTCAACTTTTTCATCCCTCATGCAATACATGAGCGCAAGCCATGGATATAACACTATAGGTGGAATAGAATATAGTGGTGGAGGTTTATGTGGAGAAGACAAAAAGGGAGAAAGTCTCACATTGAAGCGGCTAATCAACGGGCTATGGAGATGCCCATCAATTGATGGCAATGCGGGGAGTAGGGATTGCCATGCAACGGATGCACCGGAGCTATAAGTGTATGAAAGCTCAAACTGAAACTAAGTGGGTGTGCATCCAACTTGCTTGCTCATGAAGACCTCGGGCATTTGAGGAAGCCCATCATCGGAATATACAAGCCAAGTTATTTAATGAAAATTCCCACTAGTATATGAAAGTGATAACTCAAGAGACACTCTATATGAAGAATATGGTGCTATTTGAAGCACAAGTGTGGTAAAAGGATAGTAACATTGCCCCTTCTCTCTTTTTCTCTCATTTTTTTTATTTTCTCTCTTTTTTGGTGGGCTTCTTTGGCCTCTCTTTTTTCACAAAGTCCAGAGTCTCATCCCGACTTGTTGGCGAATCATAGTCTCCATCACCCTTTCCTCACTGGGGTAATGCTCTAATAATGATGATCATCATACTTTTATTTACTTACAACTCAATATTACAGCTTGGTATCTAGAACAAAGATATGACTCTATCTGAATGCCTCCGGCGGTGTACCGGGATGTGCAATGATCTAGCATAGCAAAGATATCAAAAAATGGACAAGCCATGAAAACATCATGCTAGCTATCTTACGATCATGCAAAGCAATATGAAAATGAATGCTCAAGTCATGTATATGATGATGATGGAAGTTTCATGGAAATATATCTCGGAATGGCTATGGAAATGCCATGATAATTAGGTATGGTGGCTGTTTTCAGGAAGATATAAGGAGGCTTATGTGTGATAGAGCGTATCATATCACGGGGTTTGGATGCATCGGTGAAGTTTGCACCAACTCTCGAGGTGAGAAAGGGAAATGCACGGTACCGAAGAGGCTAGCAATGATGGAAGGGTGAGAGTGCGTATAATCCATGGACTCACATTAGTCATAAAGAACTCATATACTTATTGCAAAAGTTTATTAGCCCTCGCAGCAAAGTACTACTACGCATGCCCCTAGGGGGATAGATTGGTAGGAAAAGACCATCGCTCATCCCCGATCGCCACTCATAAGGAAGACAATCAAAGAAACACCCCATGCTTCAAATTTGTCACACAACGGTTACCATACGTGCATGCTACGGAACCTGCAAACCTCAACACAAGTATTTCTCAATTTCACAATTACTCAACTAGCACGACTCTAATATCACCACCTTTATATCACAAAACTATTGCAAAGAATAAAACATATCATATTCAGTGATCTACAAGTTTTATGTAGGATTTTATGACTAACCATGTGAATGACCAATTCATGTCATCTCTCTAAATGGATATAAGTGAAGAAAGATAGTTTAATTCTTTTTATAAAAGATATGCCCACGCTCTAGCAAATATAAGTGAAGCAAAAGAGCCTTCTACAACTGGCGATTTTCTATGTGAAGAGAAACAAGCAATCCAAACTTCAAATGATATAAGTGAAGCACATGAAGCATTCTATAAAGCCATACTCAAAAGATTTAAGTGAAGTGCAATGAGAATTATATAAATCAACCATGTACTATCTCATACCAGCATGGTGCATAAAATAAAAGTGAAAACTAAATGCAAAAGATGCTCCAAGATTTGCACATATCGCATGAATGAAACGAATCCGAAAACATACCGATACTTGTTGAAGAAAGAGGGGATGCCTTCCGGGGCATCCCCAAGCTTAGATGCTTGAGTCTCCTTGAATATTTACTTGGGGTGCCTTGGGAATCCCCAAGCTTGAGCTCTTGCCTCTCCTCCTTTTCCTCATATCGATACCTTCTCGATCAAACACTTCATCCACACAAAACTTCAACAGAAAACTCGGTAAGATCCATTAGTATAATAAAGAAAATCACTATTCTAAGTACTGTTGCAAACCAATTCATATTATTTTTTGCATTCTGTCTACTGTAATATCACCTTTCCATGGCTTAATCCACTGATAGATATTGATAGTTTCATCAAAACAAGCAAACTATGCATCAAAAACAGAATCTATCAAAAACAGAACAGTCTGTAGCAATCTAAACATTCACCATACTTATGGTACCCCAAAACTTCTACAAAAATTAGGAAAAATGAAAACTTTGTACAGAAAGACAGTGCAAAAAGAATCAAACCCGTTTGCCGTTCTAGTAAAAAAAATAAAATCGCGCACTATAGCCAAAATTTCTGTCCTGCACCGTACAAACCTACAAGCATTGTAAACATCCTAAAGGCAAACCTTGGCACATTATTTTTATAATACAATGTAATTGTACAAAGGGATAATTATTTTTTTTGAAAAGTTTCTGTAATCAAGATTCACAAAGTTTTCGTGAGCATGAACAAAGTTCAAGGATCTCCCCCACTTCAACAATGCTTGTCTTTCTCACTTTCACTTTCCTTTTTGAAAAGTTTTCGGATCCCCTCTTTATTTTTTTTGTTTTTCGACTATATAAAAGCACTCAACAGAAATAAATGACTCTCTAAAACTTCCGGGCCCTGGCATCGCTTTCTTTAAAGCCATTAAGGTAGGCATATAGTGCTCAAGTAATGAATCCACCCGGATCCCAAGGTATATCAAAGCCAATTTTAATTAACAATGATTTGTGATTTAGTAGTGAGCACAAAGTAACATATATCATGCAACAATGAAGTCTAACTCTCTTCCTATGCATCGGCATGTCATAAAAGAACAATTCATGCACACCAAGTAAAGGCCAATGCATATTATAAACAGTTTCTTGCAATTTCATCGTATTGGAAACATAGAGAGGTGGAGATATAGTTCCTATCTCATAACAATTGCAAGTAGGAGCAGCAATCACATGCATATTAGATCTATCAAAATCATCATGTGTAGTAGGAAAACACAACCCATCAATATAATCCTTAATAAGCACAAACTTCTCCGATATAGTGTAGTAGGGAGAATTCAAAAGGGTAATAGGACTATCATGCGTGGGTGCAATAGCAACAATTTCATGTTTAACATAAGGAACTATAGCAAGTTCAACTCCATAAGCATAATTCATATTGGAATCATGGCCATAAGCATATCAAGCATCATCAAAAAGGGATATTCCAAGAGAATCAACGGGATCATAACAATCATCATAGCAATCATCCTTTGGTAAGAACGAAGGGAAATTGAACAATGTATGAGTTGAAGAGTTACGCTCGTTAGAAGGTGGGCACGAGTAGCTAATCCTCTCTTCCTCCTTTTGTTCTTCGCTCTCCTCGTCATCTTTTTCATCCAATGAGCTCACAGTTTCATCAATTTCTTCTTCCATAGACTCCCACAAAATATTAGTCTCTTCTTGAACAGTAGAGGAGTCCTCAATATATGGTTTAACATAGGCATTAGAAGCATAATTATCATAACAATAATTAAATATGGCAAAATTTTCAGATTTGTAGAGAGTAGCATCATACTTTTCAATCAAATAAGCAATTTCATAAGCACCCTTAAAAGCAACAAATTCTTCAATTTGTTGAACATCATAGTAATTATAAACACCCTTAGCATACAAAGATATGATTCCATTATCACTAAACTTACATAAATTTGTTTCTTAGGATTTTCATAACAACAATCAAAATCATATATTTCACATGAATTCCAAGCATAGCATTGCAAACAATGAATTTGATCTAGTAAAAGTTTCCCTTTTTCAGATATATGGTGTTGCACATAACAAGCATGCTCGTCTAAAGATTTGCCCTCAACTAAGCTAGTTGGGGTTTCAGCACGAGCACATAGGGATCAAAGAGGATCCTAGTAAAAAGCTTCAGGAGTGTGATAGATTTTGAGTGGTTCTTCAACCATTGGTTCAGTAGGTACAACTAATTTTTTTGGTATTTTGCGTTTCCTACCCATTACTAAAGATATAAAACAACTAAGAACAGCAAATAAAAATTACTTAGTGATAAAGCAAACAAGAACACACGAGAATATTCACCCCACGCTATGACTCCCTGGCAACGGCGCCAGAAAAAGGTCTTGATAACCCACAAGTATAGGGGATCAATTGTAGCCTCTTTTGATAAGTAAGAGTGTTGAACCCAACGAGGAGCTAAAGGTAGAACAAATATTCCCTCAAATTCTATCAACCACCAATACAAATCTACGCACGCTTAGCGTTCGCTTTACCTAGAACAAGTATGAAACTAGAAGTACTTTGCAGGTGTTGTTGGATAGGTTTGCAAGATAATAAATAACACATAAATAAAAGCTAGGGGCTGTTTATATGAAGACACAACTAAGTTAATTTTAGTAGAGAGCTTTTTGTCACGAGAAAGTTATTTGTCCCTAGGCAATCGATAACTAGACCGGTAATCACTATTGCAATTTTATTTGAGGGAGAGGCATAAGCTAACATACTTTCTCTTCTTGGATCATATGCACTTATGATTGGAACTCTAGCAAGCATCCGCAACTACTAAAGATCATTAAGGTAAAACCCAACCATAGCATTAAAGTATCAAGTCCCCTTTAACCCATATGCCACAACCCCCTTTCTTGGGTTTATGCTTCTGTCACTCAAGCAACCCACTATAAGCGAATCATGAACATATTGCAACACCCTACAACGGGAATCCCTCACGCTTGTGTGACACGGAGGGCACAATAGGACAGCACCAATAATAAAACATGCAACTCAAACCAATCACGATCATTAATTAACCCATAGGACAAAACGGATCTACTCAAACATCATAGGATAGCCATACATCATTGGGAAATAATATATAGCGTTGAGCACCATGTTTAAGTAGAGAATACAGCGGGTAAAAGAGAGGTTACACCGCTGCATAGAGGGGGAAGAGTTGGTGATGAGGGCGGTGAAGTTGTTGGTGTAGATCATGGTGATGATGATGGCCCCCGGCGGCGCTCCGGCGCCACCGGAAGCAGGGGGAGAGCCCCCCTTCTTATTCTTCTTCCTTGACCTCCTCCCTAGATGGGAGAAGGGTTTCCCCTTTGGTCCTTTGCTCCCATGGCATGGGAGGGGCAAGAGCCCCTCCGAGATTGGACATGTCTCTCTGTCTCTCTCTCTCTTTCTGCGTTCTTGATTCTTCCCTTTCACCGTTTCTTATATTCCTGGAGATCCGTAACTCCGATTGGGTTGTCCTTTGGACACGATTTATATCTGGATATTGGCTTTCTTGCGGCGAAAGAAGGGCACCAACCGTCTTACGGGGTGTCCACGAGGCCCCAGGGAGCGCCTGACCCCTAGGGCACGCCCCCTGTCTGGTGGCCCCCTCGGGCATCGTCTCGAGTTGGTTCTTCTTCCCAAAATTCATAAATATTCCAAAAAAATCTCCATCCGTTTGGACTCCGTTTGATATGGGTTTTCTGCGAAACATAAAATATGCAACAGACAGGAACTGGCACTAGGCATTGGATCAATATGTTAGTCCCAAAAATAGTATAAAAAGTTGCCAAAAGTATATGAAAGTTGAATAATATTGGCATGGAACAATAAAAAATTATAGATACGACGGAGACATATCAGCAATTGTTGTCCTTTGGAAGCATATTCTTTATCATTACCAGCAACTTTCCATATCCCTTATCAGATACACCATTCTCTGCCTTCCATTGCAGAAATTCCAGTGTGGTGCCCAGCTTTTTCTTGTCAGATTCGCAATTCGGGTACAACAATTTCTTGTGATCCTCTAACATGTGCTGCAACTTCTTCTTCTCCTTTTCACTTGTGCAGTTTCTCTTTGCATCGGCAATGGCCCGACCTCAATCATCAGCGGGCTCATCTGATGCCTCTTCTTCAGATTCTTCTCGCATTGCCGCTCAGCTTCTTCTCGCATTGTTGTATCATCGTATTCTGGGAACCCATGGCCAGGATAGCTATCGTCGTCCTCTTCTTCTTCATTGTCTTCCATCATAACCCCTCTTTCGTTGTGCTTGGTCTAAACATTATAATGGGGCATGAAACCAGACTCAAACAGGTGGACGTGAATGGTTCTTGAGTTAGAGTAATTGTGATCATTCTTACTGCCAGCACATGGACAAGGCATGAAACCATCTGCCCGCTTGTTTACCTGAGCTGCAATCAGAAAAGTACGCATGCCATCAATGAACTGGGGAGAGCATCGGTCATCGTACATCCATTGTCGGCTCATCTTCATTACACATCACCGAATAGACTAAATTAATACAAGTTCATACATAAAGTTCATACAAAACTTAAATGCAACATACAAATAACTCTCTAGCTAAAACATTTAAAAGCAACAACAAATGCGATCAAGATTGCAACCAAGGTAACAATTGATCCAACAGGATAATGATATAAAGCCTCACTATCAATGGCATATTTTCTAATCTTTCTAATCTTCAACCACATTTTCTCCATCTTGATCTTGTGATCATCGACAACATCGGCAACATGCAACTCCAATTCCATCTTCTCCCCCTCAATTCTTTTCAATTTTTCTTTCAAATACTTGTTTTCTCTTTCAACTAAATTTAACCTCTCGACAATAGGGTCGGTTGGAATTTGCGGTTCACATACCTTCTAGATAAAAATATCTATGTCAACTTGATGGGCATAATTTGTCATAAACACGAAATGTAACAAATAGTTTTAAAAGAGAATATACCACATCCGAATCATAACACGGACAAGGGCCGATGGGGACGGATATCAAAACCATGGCACTATGTATAACAAATAACGTACGGGTAAGATAATTATACAAGTAGCTATATATCTAAATGACACAAACATGATTTTTTTTATATAAAAAAGATAAGAATAAGAGGCTCACCACAAGGTGGTGCCGATGACGGGTCGGTGCGGATGATCGACGGTGGTTACGGCGGAGACGGGTAGTGTTGGGGATATAACTACTAAGGGTAAACCGCCCGGAGGGGCTGGTTCACCCTCAACTACATTGAAGCCCGTAAAGACCCAGAAGATGGCGCTTTACTGATGAAGTTTAGAGGCCCAGAGCCCAAAGGCAGATTAGGGCCCATAGTAGTAAACCGCTATGATTGTATGACTTGTATTGTAAGTTGGGTAAGGGGAGACCGAGCCGGACACTTGTATGAGCCGGCCTCGGGACTCTGTAAACCGGCCGGGCGTCAACCTATGTATATAAAGGGACGACCCGGCAGCGGTTCAGGGACAAGAAACAACAACTCGAGACCCAGGCAAAGCGTATTTGCTCCCTGGTCATCGAAACCCAATCAATTCCATCACAACTAGACGTAGGCTTTTACCTTCATTAAAGGGGCCGAACTAGTATAGAACTCTTGTGTCCTTTGTCCGGTTTAACCCCTTCAAGCTAACCAGTCGTGATGGCTCCATGACTAAGTCCTTTCATGAGGACATCTGACGTGTTAATTCCACGATAGTTGGCGCCCACCGTGGGGCTATTGCATGATGGTTTTGAGTTCTTGAAGGGCAGCTTTGAAGGACTTAAAGGGTACGCGGTTGGCCGGATGACCAAGAGTCGTCGCGGCAAGCTCTACATCGACGATAAAGGATGGGGCCCCGAGGACGTCTCAATCGAGTATGGGTACCGGGTCCCCTTTGGTGGAATTCATGTCTTCATCGGCAAGATCGGCGAACCGGGCCCTGAGCCGGACATCTGCACCGACCTCGTCGAGACGGCTCAGCGTGCAAGTCCTGCCTGGATTAAGCCCGCCATGAAGCGTGCGTTCTATGATGTGTCCATGGGATCAGATCTGAACCGGTGTCTGAAGATGAGATGGCCGTTTATTCTGACGGCGAGTCATCCACTGGTGAAACCGAGTCCCTGTACCAAATTCATGATGGTGTTTCGAAGGATATTCCAATGGCAACAGTATTCCGGACCTCTTTGAACCGCCGAGTCGGGTTGCTATTTTCATGGCCGGAATACAGCCCACCTTGCAGTCTTCCTCTACAACAGCAATGAATTCTGCATCAGCGGCCGCGGCAGGATGCCCGGTGCGCCGACCAGCTCAAGTTCTCTCTGGTTTGATGGATGCCTGGGCGACCTTGTTAACCACGGCAGTTACCCCGGAGACACAGGACCAACATAATTCGGAGGTTACCAAGCTAAAGGACCAGATAACACAGGTTAAGGAGGACCTGGCAGCTGAGGATGCTAGGATGGCTGAAGAACGGGCCGCTTTGGATGCCAGTCACAACAGATCTAGGAGCAGAATTCCCGGCTCATGTTGGATCAGAACGCATCAAACGATGTAATGCGAAGGAAGTACCGATCGCGTATGCAGTCGGTCTTCAAAGGACTAAATCTCTTTAATACGTCGGGGGCTGGGCCGAGTAATCCGGCAGCTGCAATCCAGACCGACGCGCCTGGGGCGGCACCGGATCAACCACGGATGATGGATCCGCCTCGTCGAACGGATAACCCACCACAATACGTAACAACACCACCGGGTCACTTTTCTAGGCCTTTGGATAACATGATTGCTGCAGCATCTCGCCTGGTAGCTATTCCAATGGAGGGCGATTCACTGGCAGCGGTTGAGACGCGGCAGGCGAGGGATCTTCTTCAAACCACTGTTGTGCAGCAGCAGGCTTACTCTTATAGTCGAGACAGAATTCATTCAACCCCCCGGCCGAGCAAAAGCTATAGCAGGCACATAGATGAGCCGGAGGTGTCTAGCAGTGCACGGAGCCGTAATGCCCCTCAAGGACCCAATCCGGCGCATGGTGAGGCAAATGCTCAGGATGTGGTGGATAATGGCAGAGCATGAAGGGAGGCCGCTTTAGCAGCACAATATGCGGGTCGTTATCAACCCGCCCCGGTTCAGCCAGCGGCGTCAATAGACCGAGGCACCGGCCTTGCCTTCAGTTCTTTGGGAGTGTCGTGTCTTATTGCGGCTCTCCGTAATGTGCGACTGCATAAGGATTTCAAGTGTCCACATAAGGTGCCTAATTACACCGCTGATCAGCCACCTGAGGCGTGGGTTGAAAGTTATGAGATGGCAATGGAGATGCTGGATGTGGATGAAGCGGCCTGTGCAAAATACTTCACGATGATGTTGGAAGGGACATCCCGTACTTGGTTGAAGAACCTTCCAGCCAACTCCGTCGAGTCATGAGACCAGTTGAAGGCCCGGTTTATAGCCAATTTCAAAGATACGTGTAAATAGCCTATGTCCATTGTGGATCTGGATGCCTGTGTTCAAGGGGACAACTCATTGGGTGCGTCGGGTTTCAGAAGTTTTGCATTCGTCAGACCGGACTAATGCTGGCCAGGCGATCATAACGCTGGAGCGTAATTGTCGGTTTAAGTCAGTGAAGATGAAGTTGGGACGGCTCAAACGCCACTGCAATGACATGGGAACACTTATGGCTGCCTTGGTTAAATATGTCGATTCTGATAATACCAAGGATCCCGATTCTGATGAGGAGAAACCAGAGAAGGGAAAGAAGAACAGCGGTGCAAAGGGACAGCATCACAACCAAGGGGGCCATGGGAATAATGGTAAGCGCAAAGCAGATAATTCAGATCTTGTGGCTAACACCAATATGCAGCATCGTAAAAGTAAACCGCCCTAGCGCGATGGAGGTATGAATCTGGAGCGTCTGTTAAACCAGCCCTGCCCAAAGCACGGGACCAAGGAGGCCCGTACCACACATCTTTGGAAAGATTGTTATATTATGAAGGAGTTCAAGAACTCTGATCTCTTCTGGTATGATCAGGGTCCGTCGGGCGGCTCAGGTCCAGGTTTTCATGGTGGCGGCGGTTCAAACTCTGGATTTCAGAATAATCAGGGCAACCAGAACAACCAAGGTGGTAATTACCAACAGAATAATCAAGGGAATCAGCAGCAGTCAGGTTATCAAAGTCACCCCAAGCAGTTGAATGGTGGGCAGTATCATGTGTTCACTACTAGTCTGTGCATGCGCGATCAGAAACTTCACAAGAGGGCAGTTAATGATGTTGAACCGGCAGTGCCATATTATTTGCGGTGGTCCGAGCAGCCCATTGTGTGGAGCAGAGAGGATCATCCGCCCCGGGTTGACAATCCGGGTCATCTAGCTTTGGTGGTGGCACCTCAGGTGGGAGGTTATAAATTTACCAAAGTTCTGATGGATGGAGGGAGCAGTATTAACATCCTGTACTATGAGACTTTCCGTCGCATGGGGTTGACAGACAAGAGTCTTAGACTGTCAAACACTGTTTTTCATGGTGTTGTACCAGGTAAATCAGCATATCATGTTGGCAAGATCGCTTTGGAGGTGGTGTTTGGACATGAGCATGATTCCAGGTCTGAAACATTGACCTTTGAAGTGGTGAAAATCCAGAGCCCATATCACGCACTGTTTGGATGGCCGACTTACGCAAAATTCATGGCGAGGCCCTGCTATATCTATTTACAGCTCAAAATGTCGGGTCATAAGGGGACCATCACAGTACACGGAAGTCAAAAGATTGCTTTGGATTGTGAGGAAGGTGATGTGGCCTATGTTGAGTCGGTTTGTGCTATAGAGGAGCTGAATTTCTATAAAGACAATGTTGATCCGGCAAGCATGACCCCTCTGAAGAAGCCCACCACTGAGCATGACCCGACCCAGAAGTTCAAACCGGCTGATGAGACTAAACTTGTTGATTTTGTTCCTGGCGATTCATCCAAACAGTTTAGCATCAGCACCAATTTGGATCCAAAATAGGAAAGCACGCTCATCGAGTTCATCCGTGAGAACTGGGACATTTTTGCATGGAAGCCTTTTGACATGCCGGGTGTACCGAGGGAACTCGCTGAGCACACTCTCAATATTGACCCCAAGTTTAAACCGGTCAAGCAGTTTCTCCGCCGCTTTAACAAGGAAAGATGCAAGGCCATTGGTGAAGAGGTAGCCAGGCTATTGGCTGCTGGGTTTATCGTCGAAGTATTTCACCTTGAGTGATTGGCTAATTCGGTGCTCGTTCTTAAGAAAAACAGCACTTGGTGCATGTGTGTGGACTACACAGATTTGAACAAGGCTTGTCCGGCCGATCCTTTTACTCTCCCGCGTATTCATCAGATCATTGATGCGACGGCGGGTTGTGAGCGTCTGAGTTTCTTAGATGCTTATTCAGGTTATCATCAAATCAAAATGGCAGTTAAGGACCAGGAGAAGACAGCCTTCATCACTCCCTTTGGAGCCTTCTGCTATATTTCTATGCCCTTTGCGCTCAAGAGTGCCCAGGCAACTTATGAGCGCTGTGTGCAAAATTGTCTTCACACTCAGATTGGGTGCAATGTTCATGCCTATGTGGATGACATTGTAGTCAAATCCAGGAAAAAGGAGACACTGATAGATGATCTCAAGGAGACCTTTGACAATCTTCGGGTTTATAAGATGATGCTTAATCCGGACAAGTGTGTTTTCGGTGTTCTGGCAAGCAAGCTATTGGGCTTTCTGGTGTCCAACAGAGGCATTGAGGCTAATCCAGAAAAGATCAAAGAGATTACGTCCTTGGCTAAACCGAAGTGCATCAATGATGTTCAGCGTCTGGCGGGTCGAATTGCAGCCCTTAGCTGGTTTATCAGCCGCTTGGGAGAAAAGGCAATTCCTTTATCGGATGTTGAAGACGACAGTCGATTTCGCCTGGAGTGACGCAGCCAATGCGGCGTTTGAGGACTTGAAGTGGCAGTTGGCCGAACCGCCGGTCCTTGCTGCTCCAGTTGACAAGGAACCCGTGTTATTGTACGTGGCTGCTAATGCCCGTGCGGTCAGTGTGGCAATTGTGGTTGATCGCAAGGAGGCTGGGAAGGAATATTCGGTTCAACAGCCGGTTTACTATATCAGTGAAGTACTAATTGAGTCAAAACAGCGATATCTGCATTGGCAGAAGCTGGTATATGGGGTTTTTATGGCAAGTCGGAAGCTCAAGCAATACTTTCTAGGCTATCCCATCATAGTGGTTAGTTCTGCTCCTTTGAGCGACATAATTCAGAACAAGGAAGCAACTGGCCGGGTTGCAAAGTGGGCAATTGAGCTTGGTCCACATGGGTTGAAGTATATGCCTCGAACGGCCATCAAATCTCAGGCGCTTGTTGACTTCATCAATGATTGGACCGAGTTACAGGCACCAAAGGACAAACTGGATAATACATACTGGACTATTCATTTTGATGGATCCAGGCAATTGGAAGGCTCGGGGGCTGGAGTTGTCCTTACTTCCCCTCGAGGTGATAAAATTTGTTATGTTCTCCGCTTAATGTTTCCTTGTACTAACAATGCAGCTGAGTACGAGGCCTTACTCCACGGTCTCCGTGTGGCCAAGGAAATGAACTTAAGCCGGGTTCACTGTTTTGGAGATTCTGATTTGGTGGCTCAACAAGTTTCTGGTACTTGGGATTCTAAGGATCCACTCATGGCGGCTTACAGACGTGAGGTGGATATTGTGGCAGGTCACTTTAAAGGTTATCAAGTTGAGCACATTGACCGGCGCAAAAACGAAGCAATAGATGCTTTAAGTCGGCTGGGATCTCAGCGTAAACCGGTACCACCCAATACCTTTTTAGATATCTTGCATAACCCATCTGTTAAATTGCCTACAGAGGAGGATTTAGTTGTTCCTGATCTGGAGGCCAAGTTGGTAGCCGCTTTACATGTAATTCCGGATTGGACGGTTCCATACTTGGCGTATATGAACCGGGGCGAGCTACCAGATGATGAGGTTTTAGCCAGACAGATAATCCGGCGATCCAAGTCCATGGTTATTCACAATGGCGAGTTACACCATTGGAGTGTTTCAGGCGTATTCCAATATTGTGTTTCTCCTGAAGAAGGGCAAGAGATTCTATGTGAAATCCATGAAGGGGGCTGTGGTCACCATGCCAGCTCAAAATCCCTGGTGGCTAAAGCTTTTCGTCATGGGTTTTATTGGTTGACAGCTCATGCTGATGCGGAGGATCTGGTAAAACGGTGTGATGCTTATCAAAAAATTTCACGCCGAGCTCATGTTCCGGCTCAAGAGCTACGGATGATTCCTATCACTTGGTCATTTGCTACTTGGGGGCTTGATATGGTGGGACCTTTTAAGCGCTCTAAGGACAAGAAGACCCACCTATTGGTGGCGGTTGACAAGTTCACTAAATGGGTTGAAGCGGAACCCGTCAGCAAGTGTGACGCAGCCACGGCGGTTCAATTTCTCAAAAAGATCATCTTCCATTTTGGCTTTCCACACAGCATCATCACAGATAATGGCACGAACCTTTCTAAAGGTGAGATGGAGGAATTTTGTCAACGAGAGGACATCAGGCTTGATGTAGCGTCCGTGGCTCACTCCAAGTCTAATGGTCAAGCGGAGAGAGCTAATCAAGAAATCTTGAAGGGTATCAAGCCCCAACTTATAATTCCTTTGAAGCGGACGCCGGGTTGTTGGGTGGAAGAATTACCATCTGTGTTATGGAGTATAAACACCACACCAAACCGATCTACAGATTATACACCTTTATTCATGGTTTACGGGGCAGAGGCCATCCTCCCAAGTGATATTCGTCATGACTTGCCCCGGGTTGCCAATTATGTTAAAGCGGACAATGAGCAAGCACGCCAAGAGGCGCTAGACCTGTTAGATGAGAAACATGACATGGGTTTGGCTCGTTCGGCGGTTTATCAGCAAGACCTGTGGCGTTATCACAGCCGCCGGGTTAAGACAAGAACCTTTCAAGAAGGCGACTTAGTGCTCCGGCTCATCCAGGATCAGACCGATATGCACAAGTTATCCCCACCTTGGGAAGGGCCCTTTGTGGTCAGCAAGAATCTGCACAACAGATCATACTACCTCATCGACGTTCGAGACAACTCACGCAGTTCTGAGGAGGAGACCCAGCGGCCATGGAACATAGCTCTCCTTCGGCCTTACTACACTTGAGCCATAGGCTTTTCTTATGTACATATTTTGACAATGTATATATTATGATCAATATAATAAACCGGCATCCTTGCTATAAGCAGGGTCTTTGCTATTTTCTTCAAATATCTCTTCATTACATGGGGGCTTCCGCTAACAAAGCGGAGTTCTACCTTGTTAAACCGACTATCATGCCACAAAACAGCTTGGGAGCTTCACACCCAAGGGGCCAAAGAGAGTCTGGATGCTATGCACAGCTCAAACATAGGCAACCAATGAGCACAACTCACAAAGTTACTTGGGGGCTCTTTGTGCACTGCGACAAAGAGTTTGAAAGGACCCTTGTAACATGATATCAAGCACGGCTTGGAAGCCTGGTGTATTCACCTAAAACCCCGGGTTAACCTGCCTTCATCCAGTAAGCCACTCCTATCCAGGTAATCCTGGCATGACCCACCGGACGTTTGACAAGTCAATCTTTTAAAGACCCTGAACTTGTCAAAGTTAAAATGATGATTGGTTAGTTGGAGGCCCATCTTAAAAGGCTTTGCAAAATGGTTTAACTCAGCGGCCTGGCAGCCCATGAAAAGCCTCGAATTTGGGCCTGGCAGCCCTTGAAAAGCCTCGACTACATGGTTTTTGTTTGTTTTTTTGCCAAGTTTTTTACGCTTTGATAAGTTTATGTTGAACCAGTGTCCATTGACCCGGTGTGGCTTTTCAGTCATCATATTAACCCGGTGTTTGTTAACCCTGTTGGCTTTCAACTATAAGTTGTCGGACCATCTTCATTCTTAAACTGGTGTTTCATAACCCGGTCTGGCTTTGAATATATGTCGCCAATATGATCATCTGGTGTTCATCGTAACCCGGTATGACTTATTCAACACCAGCATGGCATGGTGAGAACTATCAAACGCTCAAAGTATTGGGTTTTCACCCTTACTACAACCAAGTTGGTATACCAATAAGACTATCACAGGTATGATCAATTTTTATATAAAGCTTGGCGATCTACCAGGTTTTTCTTTTGGGTATTATGACCCATCCGGCGGTAAACCGCCTGGACAGATTTTCTGTTATGCAGGTATAAGGATAGCATAATGTCATAAAGATATATAAGCCAGCACTACAATTATCATGGCGGATCAAACGCAGTTATATCTCAGTGCACGATGGCAGTCGATCAAAATGTTTCAACTAGCCTATTGCAAGGCGCTTTGAAGCCCAAAATAATGATTGTTCTTTACACAAGCACAGTTTGGGAGCATCAACCCAGTTGCCGGATTAAGATTCGTCACCAGGTTGATGAGAAGTTGATGGATCATCTGGCGTCGGTTCACCCTCCTCCTCCCCACCCAGTGGCTGGAAGTCAACGGTGGTCCAGTCAATCTAGGTTAAAGCCTGAAATACAGCCTCTTCACTTATAAGATTGGACGGTTCAACATCAGGGGCGTAAGTGTGCTTACGGATTGGCGGGATAAGGTTCTGCATTTCTGTCATAGTCGTGTCAACCCGCTGGTTATTTTCATCATAAAAGGACCGATGAACAGTCAAGTTAGCCTCTTCAGCCAGTTGGCTTGACATTGGACGCATCTCCTTTGTGAGGGCTTTGAGGGCTTCATTGTCAAATGCTGACCCATCTGCTTGTTCATCCGGAAAGCACTTGGCGATGTCAATTGGATCCAAGTCAGATATCCAAGCTTTGGCCTGCGTCAGTGCCAGCAAAGCGCCAGCCCTGGCAGCAGATCACTTCACCTCTTCTATCTGCACTAGCGTCATGGATAACCTTGCTAGTGTGTCCTTGATCAATGTTGGTGCCGGTTTAATGTATGAGACTATGCAAATAACCCGTTGGGCACCAGTATATAGTTGCTCTATCAACGTATATGCTTCCTTCAGTTTCATCCGCATATCAGAGCCCAGATGAGCAACATGGCTACCTATAACGGTTCAAGACTTTCATGTTAAACCGACAATTTCAGAAATGGTCATTCAAGAAATTTAGACAAGGATATTTACCAAATATTGCAGAAGTCATGGAATTTACTTGGAGCTTCAACCTAGTTAGTTCATCCGCCACCGGTTTAAGAGCTGATTCGGCGTCTTCAGCCCGCTTCAACAAAGCAGCCTTTTCGGTTTCCCAGCTGGCACGTTCGCTCTTGAACCCTTCTTTCAGTTGTTCCATGGCAGTCAAAGCGATTTTAAGTTCATCCTTGGCCTTGGAAGTATCTGATTGCTGAGACTTGATATTCTCTTGAAGATCGGCAATCTTGGAGCCTTTGTTGTTTATATTGGCCTGCAAAGATCAGATAATGATGATATTTTTTTCTTAAAGTCCCAAGCACACAACCAGTTATACACTTGGCACTTGGGGGCTAATGCGGAATGCTTTTTCCTACTTTAAAGTCTCAAGGCTCAATACAAGTATGAATCTTGGGACTTGGGGGCTAATGTGTATTTGATCAACAAGTATAAAGGCAAAGGAATTGGTAAACTGAAGTTCACAACATGAAGTCCCGGTTCACCTTGATAAGGTTAAACCGGCCCTTGGGGGCTACTCAATTGAAGCATTCCTTATTCACAAGTCCCGGCTTTATCTTCAAGAGACAAGCCGGCACTTGGGGGCTACAATGGAGATATACAAAATAAGCAAGATTACAGGGTTTGGAAGATAACCTCATAACGTTCCTTCATCATGTTCACCAAACCGGCCTCATAGTCCCGGTTTGTGTACAGGCAGTGTAAGAAGCCGGAATGAAGCTCTTGGGCAGAGAAGTTAACATAGCTAGATAAATCTATCTTCTCTTTTCCCTTGCCCATAGCAGCAAATTCTTCCTTGGCGGTATGCTTTGATAAGACGACCGGATTGCCAGGGCTGGTATGAGCTGTACCGATGATGATAACATCGTCATCGCCACCTTTTGATGGACTTGGCGGATTGACGGTATCCCTGGCTGGGCTTGGCGTATTGGCAGCTGGGCTCGGCGGATCAGCAGCCGGACTTGGAGGAGTAGCATGAGGGCTTGATGGATCAACGTGACTGGCCGGGTCAGCTTCCAGCGGATTAGCTTCAGTGTTCTCACCTTGTGGAGCGGAATCATCCTTGACATCAGTATTTCTACCGGCACCCTCAGGGGCCCTCTCCGGTTCAACTTCACCAATGGGGGTACTGGTTTTGGCCTTCTTGCTCAGTCGGGCTTTGGCACTGCGATATCAATACAAAGATTAGCACGGTACACTGAAATATGAAGGAAAAAGATGAAGGGCATACTTACCCAGGGACGGTTTTAAGGGGAGGCGGCTGAGTGGTTGATGAACCGCCAGACGAATTGGAAGACCCCTGATAATTTGGATCAGATGGATTAAGTGGGTATCGGAAGCAACCCTTCAAAGGATAATTTTTTTTGGGAGAACAAGAAACCTCTGGACGATGCTTCCGGGTTGGTGTATCCGGTAAACCGGAAGAAGTGACTTGCTGGCCGTTGTGCCGGGTTGTGCGACGCCTTCAGGTTGATGTGTCTTCAAAGAAAATTTTGGTTCCAAATAAGGAAGAGGGTGAGAGTATTTTACTTTCCGAACTGCATGACGATATTTTTGAACCGGCACATGATCTGAACCGAAGGAAAGGGAGATTACCTCAACATGATCAGCACGACTGGCTTCCGCATCATCCTGGGAATAGTCATTGTCAATAAGGTGTATGAAAAAGGAACCAAGGGAGTCAAGTCGTACCTCTTGATCCGATTCATCAACGTCTTCTGGCGGATCAGAAGACTCGGCGGTTTTCTTCTTGGCTGCTCTTTTTGTAACCTTGCTTTTCACACGAGGAGCCCTTGCCGGTTTATCTTGAGTTTTCCTTTTCCAGAAAGAGCTATTGGCCTGTTAAAATAAACAAAGGATTATTATAACATTGTTAAAGCAGAGGCGGATCAACAAGCGTAAATGTTAAAGTTTTTACCGTTGGCGGTTTGTTGGGGTATAGAAAGGGCGCAGCCCAGTTTGGCTGCATGCGGCGATCGGTTCATCAAGCATCTTCTTTACACATTCAGTGACTTCGTCGTCAGTCATTTCTATTTCATTAAACCATTGAGGATCCTTGACGTTGCCGGTATATTCATGCGTTAATCCGGAGCGGCGGCTTAAAGGTAGGATATGCCACGAAACCCAGCAACAAACGAGGACACCAGTCAAACCGTTGACTAGGAGAGCCCGGAGCTTGGCGACTTGAGGTGCATAAGCTTGTCGTTCTCTGGCAGTTAATCATTGAGGTAACACGTGGCCATTGCTAATCTGGTAAGCGCGGTAACCCGGCAAAGGATTTTCTCCAGCAGGGGCAGTGTTCTGACAATAAAACCATTTTTGGTTCCAGTCTTTCAGATGACTGTGGTGTTTTGCATGAGGGAAATCAACTTCTTTCCTCTTCTGGATTGATCCCCCACCATGTTCCGTGTTAGGACCATCAGAGAACTCAGTTCGGCGGTTTAGATGGAAAAAGTCCCAACAGATGGTTCTTCTTGAAGGTAAATTTCAAAGAATACTTGAAAGTTGCATATATTGGACACAGAATGGTCCAATATCCTGTGGATGGAGTTGAAAGCTAGCAAGGACATCCTGGAAAAAATTTGATCGGGGCGGGTTGAATCCCCGGTCTAGGTGCTGCATGAATACAATCACTTCTCCATCTTGAGGCTCAGGAGGGCACTCAGGGCCAGGGGCTCGCCAATGAAGGACATTTTTTGAAGCTAAAGCGCCAGTTACAACATATCCATTGATTTGCATTTCCATGATCCGGGACGGAACCCAGTTGCAAGCGGAGAATTGTTTAGTCATCTTGGAAAGCAAACTGAAAAGGAAAAATGAAGGCCAGTTTACGATTGATGGTTGAGGTGCACTAATCGGTGTTAAACCAGGGAATTTGGTCACATCATATATGTGAGTTAAACCGGAAATTACTATGCAAGTCAAGATGGCAGTTTAAGTGAGGGCTAATGGCATATGGCGGATTATCAACTACTAAAAGGTTAAACCGCCCTTAAATAGAAGAGGCAGAGTTGAAAATCTACTAAGTGTTTACAGAAACAGGTTTCACAATATGGCAGTATAATTTTGGGTCTACCATGGTTAAATAAAGAAACCTTTCCTGAGCCCTACAATGGCGCTAAGAGGAACAGAGAAGGTCCAGATGGAGTCTGTCCAGGAATAGCAAGATGCTATGGTACGGTGAGCTAAAACTATGGATCTAGTCGCAGATCAAAGCTATCAGGCATATATAAACTCAGTAAAAAGGCTAAGAGAAGGGTGGAGAAGCACTGATGAACGGCGACGAACACGGATGAACTCGAAACCCTAATGGAGATTTAGGGTTATGGGAAAGAGAACTTACCAGGGCCACTCAGCGGCGGAGGAGTGTTGTAGGGTTTCTGGTATGAACAGGGTGATGCAGCGGCCTTGGTCGATGCAGATTCGAAGGTCAACGGCGGCGGCGACGCTTGGGCTCTTCGGGTCGTGAGGAGGAAGACGAGAAGCAAGGGGAGAGAATGGAAGGACCTTTCGGTCTTATTTATAAAGGGGCAAGAAGATAAACTAAAGGTGCGAGAATCGAGGAGCCTAAAGCGGCAAGGGGCACAGCTGTCACCTCGATCTTCGGGATACAATTAATAAAGGGAATCTTTTTTATCTTTTTATACAAAGATGACATCATGACAATCTTCTGTTGTATCCAGAGGATGACGTCATGGCGGTTTAACAAAAGTTTACAAGAGAAGACATCACGGCGGTTTACGAGAAATGTAAGAAGATGTTCACGGAATTTTTCTAAGTATTGGAGATTGACATGACTGGTTCAAATCAACCTGGGCCTAATGTTGGGGATATAACTACTAAGGGTAAACCACCCAGGAGGGGCCGGTTCACCCTCAACTACATTGAAGCCCGTAAAGACCCAGAAGATGGCGCTTTACTTATGAAGTTTAGAGGCCCAGAGCCCAAAGGCAGATTAGGGCCCACAGTAGTAAACCACTATGATTGTATAACTTGTATTGTAAGTTGGGAACGGGGAGACCGAGCCGAACACTTGTATGAGCCGGCCTCGGGACTCTGTAAATCGGTCGGGCGTCAACCTGTGTATATAAAGGGACGACCCGGCGGCGGTTCAGGGACAAGAAACAACAACTCGAGACCCAGGCAAAGCATATTGGCTCCCTAGTCATCGAAACCCAATCAATTCCATCACAACTAGACATAGGCTTTTACCTTCATTGAAGGGGCCGAACTAGTATAAAACTCTCGTGTCCTTTGTCTGGTTTAACCCCTTCAAGCTAACCAGTCGCGATGGCTCCACGACTAAGTCCTTTCATGAGGACATTTGACGTGTTAATTCCACGACAGTTAATGGCATATGGCAGATTATCAACTACTAAAAGGTTAAACCGCCCTTAAATAGAAGAGGCAGAGCTGAAAATCTACTAAGTGTTTACAGAAACAGGTTTCACAATATGGCAGTATAATTTTGGATCTACCGTGGTTAAATAAAGAAAACTTTCCTGAGCCCTACAATGGCGCTAAGAGGAACAGAGAAGGTCCAGATGGAGTCTGTCCAGGAACAGCAAGAAGCTATGGTACGGTGAGCTAAAACTATGGATCTAGCCGCAGATCAAAGCTATCAGGCATATATAAACTCAGTAAAAAGGCTAAGAGAAGGGCGGAGAAGCACTGATGAACGGCGATGAACATGGATGAACTCGAAACCCTAATGGAGATCTAGGGTTACGGGAAAGAGAACTTACCAGGGCCACTCAGCGGCGGAGGAGTGTTGCAGGGTTTGTGGTACGAACAGGGTGATGCAGCGGCCTTGGTCGGTGCAGATTCGAAGGTCGACGGCGGCGGCGGCGCTTGGGCTCTTCGGGTCGCGAGGAGGAAGACGAGAAGCAAGGGGAGAGAATGGAAGGACCTTTCGGTCTTATTTATAAAGGGGCAAGAAGATAAACGACAGGCGCGAGAATCGAGGAGCCTAAAGCGGCAAGGGGCGCAACAGTCACCTCGATCTTCGGGATACAATTAATAAAGGGAATCTTTTTTATCTTTTTATACAGAGATGACGTAATGACAATCTGCTGCTGTATCCAGAGGATGTCTTCACGGCGGTTTAACAAAAGTTTACAAGAGAAGACATCACGGCGGTTTACGAGAAATGTAAGAAGATGTTCACAGAATTTTTCTAAGTATTGGAGATTGACATGAACTGGTTCAAATCAACCTGGGGCCTAATGTTGGGGATATAACTACTAAGGGTAAACCGCCCAGGAGGGGCCGGTTCACCATCAACTACATTGAAGCCCGTAAAGACCCACAAGATGGCGCTTTACTGATGAAGTTTATAGGCCCAAAGCCCAAAGGCGGATTAGGGCCCATAGTAGTAAACCGCTATGATTGTATAACTTGTATTGTAAGTTGGGAAAGGGGAGATGATACGTCTCCAATGTATCTATAATTTATGAAGCATTCATGCTATATTACTATGTGTTTTGAATGATCATTGGCTTTATTGTACACTTTTATTTTACTTTTGGGACTAACCTATTAACCGGAGGCCCAGCCTATATTGTTGTTTTATTGCCTGTTTTAGTATTTCGAAGAAAAGGAATATCAAACGGAGTCCAAACGGAATGAAACCTTCAGCATCGTCATTTTTTGGAATATTATCATCCTGGAGGCTTGGAGATCAAGTCAGAAGATCCTCGAGGAGCCCAGGAGATAGGGGGTGCCCCCACCTAGAGGGCACGGCCCCCTGTCTCGTGGACCCCTCGAGCATCCCCCGACCGACTTCTTTCGCCTATATAACCCTACGTACCCTAAAACCATCGAATATCAAGGTAGATCAGGAGTTCCGCTACCGCAAGCCTTTGTAGCCACCAAAAACCTCTCGGGAGCCCTTCCTGGCACCCTGCCGGAGGGGGGATCCTTCACCGGTGGCCATCTTCATCATCCCGGCGCTCTCCATGACAAGGAGGGAGTAGTTCACCCTCGGGGCTGAGGGTATGTACCAGTAGCTATGTGTTTGATCTCTCTCTCTCTCTCGTGTTCTCTCTCGTGTTCCTTCTATGGCACGATCTTGATGTATCCTGAGCTTTGCTATTGTAGTTGTATCTTATTATGTTTCTCCCCCTCTACTCTCTTTTGATGAATTGAGTTTCCCCTTTGAAGTTATCTTATCGGATTGAGTCTTTTATGAGAACACTTTATGTATGTCTTGTCGTGCTTATCTGTGGTGACAATGGGATATCATGTGCCTCTTGATGTATGTTTTGGTGACCAACTTGCGGGTTCCACCCATGAACCTATGCATAGGGGTTGGCACACGTTCTTGACTCTCCGGTAGAAACTTTGGGGCACTCTTTGAAGTACTTTGTGTTGGTTGAATAGATGAATCTGAGATTGTGTGATGCATATCGTATAATCATGCCCACGGATACTTGAAGTGACAATGGAGTATCTAGGTGACATTAGGGTTTTGGTTGATTTGTGTTTTAAGGTGTTATTCTTGTACGAACTCTTTAATAGATTGATCCGAAAGAATAACTTTGAGGTTGTTTCTTACCCTACCATAATCTCTACGTTTGCTCTCCGCTATTAGTGTCTTTGGAGTGACTCTTTGTTGCATGTTGAGGGCTTGTTATATGATCTATCTATGTTATTATTGTTGAGAGAACTTGCACTAGTGAAAGTATGAACCCTAGGCCTTGTTTCCTATCATTGCTATACTGTTTATGCTCACTTTACCATTAGTTACCTTGCTGTTTTTATTATTTCAGATTACAAAAACCTATTTCTACCATCCATATTGCACTTGTATCACCATCTCTTCGCCGAACTAGTGCACCTATACAATTTACCATTGTATTAGGTGTGTTGGGGACACAAGAGACTCTTTGTTGTTTGGTTGCAGGGTTGTTTGAGAGAGACCATATTCATCCTATGCCTCCTACGGATTGATAAACCTTAGGTCATCCACTTGAGGGAAATTTGCTACTGTCCTACAAACATGTACACTTGCAGGCCCAACAACGTCTACAAGAAGAAGGTTGTGTAGTAGACATCAAGCTCTTTTCTGGCGCCGTTGCCGGGGAGGTAAGTGCTTGAAGGTATATCTTTAGATCTTGCAATCGAATCTTTTTGTTTCTTGTTTTATCACTAGTTTATTTTATAAAAGAAAATTACAAAAAATGGAGTTAAGTTTGTCTCATACGCTTCGTCTTTTTAATATCTTTCGTAAGTTTGATGGAAAGGAAAATTGTGCTCAGGTGCTAGAAGAAGAATGCTTTAGAATGCTTGGTACTATATCTTTGTATGATGAGCATGATTGCAATGTTGTTAGCATGAATTCCTTGAATATCCATGATGCTAATAATATGCAAATCCACAAGCTTGGGGAAGTTATGTTTGATGAATATGATATGTTTTGTTCCCCAAGTTTTCATGAGCAAATTTATTATGATGAAAGCATGCCTCCTATTTATGATGATTATATTGATGAAAGTGGGTTTGGAAGAGTGTCAACTTTAGGAAGTAGTGATCCCACTATTTTGGAGGATGTTGAATCTTATTGTGATGAACATGAAAGTGGATTTGGAAGAGTGTCAACTTTATTTAGTGATTCCACTATCTTGGGAGAGGTTTCAATCGATTATTATGAGAACAAAGTTGCTATCTATGATGATTATTGCGATGACTTGTATGCTATTAGGAATAATGATAACCATGAAACTTGTCATCATGGTTTTAGTTTTCAATTGGCTCATGCCTCACAAGATAATTATTTTGTTGAGTTTGCTCCCACTACTATTGATGAGAATAAATTTGCTTATGGGAAGAGTAGTAAATTTTCTATGCTTGTAGATCATGAAAAGAATGCTTTAGGTGCTGTTTATATTGTTGAATTCATTCATGATTCTACTGAAAATTATTATGAGGGAGGAACATATGCTTCTAGGAATTTTAACAATGTCAAGTTTCCTCTCTATGTGCTTAAAATTTGAAGTTATGCTTGTTTTACCTTCCTATGCTAGTTGATTATTGTTCCCATAAGTTGTTTGCTCACAAAATCCCTATGCATAGGAAGTGGGTTAGACTTAAATATGCTAAGTCATATGTTTCATGATGCTCCCGTTATGTTTCAATTCTTATCTTTTATGTGAGCATCATTGCCATCATCATGCCTAGCTAAAAAGGCATTAAAGAAAAGCGCTTGTTGGGAGACAACCCAATATCTATCCTTAATGTTTTTGTGTGTTCACATGATTATTCTACTGTAGTAATCATGTTTTATAGCTTTTGTTTCAATAAAGTGCCAAGTAGAACCTTTGGGAAGACTTGGGTGAAGTTTATATGATCTTGCTGTAAAAAACAGAAACTTTTGCGCTCACGAGAATAGCTGCCATATTTTACTGGAGAGTGCTTTTGGGTTGATTATTTTTTAAGATGATTAATATACAAATTACCCTGGTCCACCAATTTATTTCAGAATTTGTTGAGTTCCAGAAGTATACGTTTGATACAGATTACTACAGACTGTTCTGTTTTTGACAGATTCTGTTTTCATTGTGTTGTTTGCTTATTTTGATGCATCTATGAGTAGTATCGGAGGGTATGCACCATAGAGAAGTTAGAATACAGTAGGTTTTACACCAATATGAATTTATAATGAGTTCATTACAGTACCTAAGTGGTGATTTATTTTCTTATACTAACGGAGCTTACGAGTTTTGTTTTGAGTTTTGTGTGGTTGAAGTTTTCAAGTTTTGGGTAAAGATTCGATGGACTATGGAATAAGGAGTGGCAATAGCATAATCTTGGGATGCCCAAGGCACCCCAAGTTAATATTCAAGGACAACCAAGAGCCTAAGCTTGGGGATTCCCCGGATGGCATCCACTCTTTCGTCTTCGTTCATCGGTAACTTTACTTGGAGCTATATTTTTATTCGCCACATGATATGTGTTTTTCTTGGAGCGTCTTTTTATTTTGTTAGTATTTGCTTGCTGTTAGTTATAATAATGTTTTGCATCTTTAGTTTCAATAAAAATGTCAAGGATAGCCTTTACCATGCTTATTTTGCTAGTATACATGTTGCTGTTTCAAAACAGAAAGTTTACCGCTGTTGCAAAAATTCCCTAGAAAAGTCAGATAATGGTATAATGTTGAATCTGTTTGCATATTAAGCTCTGATAAATTTATTACAGTGGGAATTTTAGTTCATAATTTTTGGAGTCAGGGAAGTACTGATACTCTTGCATTCTTTACAGACTGTACTGTTTTGGCAGATTGCTGTTATGGTTGCATTGTTTGCATATGTTTGCTTGTTTAATGATTCTATTTGAGGATAGGAGTGTTAAATATGCAGAGACATTTAGTATGCAATGTTGAATAATAATGTTAGTAATTTGTTACGGTAGAAAATGATAAGGTTTTGCATTGGTTTATACTAACCTATCGCACGAGTTCTTGTTGAGTTTGGTGTGGATGAAGCTTTTGATAAAAAGAAAAGAAACCGTGATATAAAAGGAGTTAAGGAGACACAAAAGATCAAGCTTGGGGATGCCAAAGGCACCCCAAGATAAATTTCAAGAAGTCTCAAGCATCTAAGCTTGGGGATGCCCCGGTAGGCATCCCACCTTTCTTCTTCAACAACTATCGGTTAGTATCGGTTGAACCTAAGTTTTTGCTTCTTCACATGAGTTGTGCTATACTTGCAATGTCATTTTGTTTGCTTTGCTTGCTGCTTGAATACAATACCAAGATCTGAAATTCTTTATTGAGAGAGAGTCTTCGCATAGTTGCATAATTATTTGGCTACTCATTGATCTTCACTTATATCTTTTTGGAGTAGTTTTTCATTTACTCGTGTGCTTCACTTATATCCTATGAGTAAATTGTTGACTGAGTTGAATGTCATAAATCTGAAATTATATATGCCTCATTTGCTTATCCCATGGGGAGTAATGACTTCACATCTAAGAAGTAGAGGTTGTAAATTTATTGACGGTTAGCAAGCACTTTATTAGTCATTTGAACAATTCATGAAAGAATATTGAAGGAAGGGAGATTTCACATATAAATATATTATCATAGACATCTTTTATAATTGTGAGCACTCATTATGTATGAAATGCTAAAGAGTTGATGTTGGAAAAGGAATACAATGTAATGGGTTATGTTTTCTCGCATCTCAGTTAAAGTATATTGTCATGGATCACTCAAACATGTTGAGCTTGCCTTTCCCCCTCATGCTAGCCAAAAATTCCTAGCACCAAGTAGAGATACTACTTGTGCTTCCAAATATCCTTAAACCCAGTTTTTCCATGAGAGTCCACCATACCTACCTATGGATTGAGTAAGATCCTTCAAGTAAGTTGTCATCGGTGCAAGCAATAAAAATTGCTCTCTAAATATGCATGACTTATTAGTGTGGAGAAAATAAGCTTTGTACCAACTTGTTATGGAAGCAATAAAAGCGACGGACTGAATAATAAAGGTCCATATACAAGGGGCAATATAAAGTGACGTTCTTTCGCATTAAGATTTTGTGTATCCAACCCTAAAAGCGCATGGCAACCTCTGCTTCCCTCTGCGAAGGGCCTATGTTTTACTTTATGTCTTTTACTTTATGCAAGAGTCAAGGTGATCTTCACCTTTCCCTTTTTCATTTTATCCTTTGGCAAGCACTTTGTGTTAGGGTGATCCTGATATATATATATATATATATATATATATATATATATATATATATATATATATATATCCAATTTGATGTATGTTAGCATGAACTATTATTGTTGACATCACCCAAAGGTGAATACGTTTGGAGGCAACATTATAAGCCCCAATCTTTCTCTGTGTCTGATTAAAACTTCATAACCACAAGTATTGCGTGACTGTTAGCAATTGTAGAAGACTATATGATAGTTGATTATGTGAAGTTTGATAAATCAAAGCTCTGACATAGACTCTTCCTGAAAATAGGATGAATTGCAATTGTTTTGATGACTAAAAATGAAGTTTGTTAGTTTTCAAGAAGGTTTATGGTCTATGCTTTAACATGTGAATTGCTTGTTACTAGTTCGTGAAAAGTCTTATGAGATGAACTACTGTTATGACATATAATGATGCTAGTAAAGGTGATTGAAATTATCATTGATCAAACTTGTGCACCTTCTAGCATTCACACTTCATAAATTCTTTCTTTTATCATTTACCTACTCGAGGACGAGTAGGAATTAAGCTTGGGGATGCTGATACGTCTCCAACGTATCTATAATTTATGAAGCATTCATGCTATATTACTATGTGTTTTGAATGATTATGGGCTTTATTATACACTTTTATATTACTTTTGGGACTAACCTATTAACCGGAGGCCCAGCCCATATTGCTGTTTTATTGCCTGTTTAAGTATTTCAAAGAAAAGGAATATCAAACGGAGTCCAAACGGAATGAAACCTTCGGCATCGTGATTTTTTGGAAGATTGTCATCCTGGAGGCTTGGAGATCAAGTCAGAAGATCCTCGAGGAGACTAGGAGATAGGGGGACGCCTCCCACCCTACAGGGCGCGGCCCCCTATCTCGTGGACCCCTCGAGCACCCCCCGACCGACTTCTTTCGCCTATATAACCTTACGTACCCTAAAACCATCGAATATCAAGATAGATCGGGAGTTCCGCCGCCGCAAGCCTCTGTAGCCACCAAAAACCTCTCAGGAGCCCTTCCCGGCACCCTGCCGAAGGGGGGATCCTTCATCGGTGGCCATCTTCATCATCCTGGCGCTCTCCATGACGAGGGAGTAGTTCACCCTCGGGGCTGAGGGTATGTACTAGTAGCTATGTGTTTGATCTCTCTCTCTCTCTCGTGTTCTCTCTCGTGTTCCCTCTATGGCACGATCTTGATGTATCCCGAGCTTTGCTATTATAGTTGGATCTTGTTATGTTTCTCCCCCTCTACTCTCTTGTGATGAATTGAGTTTCCCTTTTGAAGTTATCTTATCGGATTGAGTCTTTTATGAGAACACTTGATGTATGTCTTGCCATGCTTATCTGTGTTGACAATGGGATATCATGTGCCTCTTGATGTATGTTTTGGTGACCAACTTGCGGGTTCCGCCCATGAACCTATGCATAGGGGTTGGCACACGTTCTTGACTCTCAGGTAGAAACTTTGGGGCACTCTTTGAATTACTTTGTGTTGGTTGAATAGATGAATCTGAGATTGTGTGATGCATATCGTATAATCATGCCCACGGATACTTGAAGTGACAATGGAGTATCTAGGTGACATTAGGGTTTTGGTTGATTTGTGTATTAAGGTGTTATTCTAGTACGAACTCTTTAATAGATCGATCTGAAAGAATAACTTTGAGGTGGTTTCGTACCCTACCGTAATCTCCACGTTTGTTCTCTGCTATTAGTGGCCTTGGAGTGACTCTTTGTTGCATGTTGAGGGCTTGTTATATGATCTATCTATGTTATTATTGTTGAGAGAACTTGCACTAGTGAAAGTATGAACCCTAGGCCTTGTTTCCTATCATTGCAATACCGTTTACGCTCACTTTTACCATTATTTACCTTGCTGTTTTTATTATTTCAGATTACAAAAACCTATTTCTACCATCCATATTGCACTTGTATCACCATATCTTTGCCGAACTAGTGCACCTATACAATTTACCATTGTATTGGGTGTGTTGGGGACACAAGAGACTCTTTGTTGTTTGGTTGCAGGGTTGTTTGAGAGAGACCATCTTCATCCTACGCCTCCTACGGATTGATAAACCTTAGGTCATCCACTTGAGGGAAATTTGCTACTGTCTTACAAACTTGTGCACTTGCAGGCCCAACAACATCTACAAGAAGAAGGTTGTGTAGTAGACATCAGGAGACCGAGCCGGACACTTGTATGAGCCGGCATCGGGACTCTGTAAACCGGTCGAGCGTCAACCTGTGTATATAAAGGGACGACCCGGCGGCAGTTCAGGGACAAGAAACAACAACTCGAGACCGAGGCAAAGCGTATTTTCTCCCTGGTTATAGAAACCCAATCAATTCCATCACAACTAGACGTAGGCTTTTACCTTCATTGAAGGGGTCGAACTAGTATAAAACTCTCGTGTCCTTTGTCCGGTTTAACCCCTTCAAGCTAACCGATCGCGATGGCTCCATGACTAAGTCCTTTCATGAGGACATGTGACGTGTTAATTCCACGACAGTACCTTAACAGTATCAGTCTCCACGTGTCGAGCGAATACAAAAAGTCGGGGCATTTTTACACTTGCCACCCTGACCATGTAAATAAATCGTCTATTAAAGAGACGGGGATCCTCATATCCAAATCACACCATCTTCCCCAAGCAAGGATTCTTCGGAGCGCGCCCGAAAAAATTATCCCATCATGGCCGGCCACCGCAGCTCTTCCTCTCGCCCCTATAGCGCCAAGCCAGGTGATTGGGAGAAGTGTACCATATCCCACGGCCAATTGGTGAAGTTGTAGACCCAGGGGTTTCTTCCACCTGCATATCTTGTCCCCGTTCGGGCCGTATTAGCTACCTTTGATGGCGGGGAGCAAGCGGAGAGTTTTCCCTACCCATCCAGGGGGAGCGAGTGTGCCTTTTCCCTTACTTGCGGAGGGGCATCGGATTTCCAATCCATCTGTTCCTTTGCGGGCTCCTGGAGTATTATGGCCTCTAGCTGCACAATTTTACCCCTGCCTCTATCCTGCACATCGCAGGTTATGTGGCCCTTTGCAGGTTATTTCTGGGCTGCGAAGCTCATTTCGAGCTATGGAAGAGGTTGTTCTGCCTCGTCCCTCGCAATCAGGAGGGATCAATATTCCAAGTGGGCGGAGCCAAAATATGGCGCATCGCCGGGACCGGATACTTGTCCGGCACTCCGAAGAAGGCATCCGCGGATTGGCCTTTCGAGTGGTTTTATATAGAGGACGTCTCCCTTCTTGACCCTATCTGAATGGGTCTTCCTGAGTTCACAATGCCCCGTTGAAGAAACGTCGTAGCTGGCATCCTTGGAGCCCCAAGGAGGAAGATAGCAGAGAGATCCTTCAATTGATGGGCATGATAAAAACGCTTGCCCAATCCGGATTGACAATAATCGAGGTTATGTCTATATGCATAATGCGGGGGGTGCAGCCACTCCAGTATCGAGGGCGTCCCATGTGGCACTTCAACGAAGAAGACGATTCAACCCGCTGCAGTCGGAAAGGTCCGGACTCCACCACTGCTCTGGCAAAAATACTGTCTGATTTATACAAAGGGGAAGAAGAGGAGTTCATCCGCATTAAGCCACGGGATGGATTTTCCATGTACAACCCCCCTGGCTGGGTGAGTTGCTATCTTTTACTCAACTCTGTCCATTCCCACAGTTTTTCATCACAAATATTTACCCTGCTAGTCCATAACAGGAAATGCGAAAAGCTATGAGGAAGGTCCATTGCCCGCCTCCATAGTCAAAGGACCACAACCGGGCCCTCGACCCCGGACTCGAAGAGGATCCGTACATATTTGTGGAGCTTGACGGCAGGGTGTTTTACCATGCGAGCTATGACGGCACCTTGGTGCCCATCATTGCCGACTATCCAGGCCTCCTCCCAGCATCACGTGTAAGTAAATAGGAGACTTATCTTCCGAAAAGGATTTTACTCTTTCCGCCTTACCCAATGCACATATATTATGCTATAAAGGGAAGGCCATCGGCGCGCCATGCCGAACCCGCGGCGACTCACCAACAAGGGGCGCCCAAACCGGGTAGGCTTCCAAAAAGAAAGGCAAGCAGAGACATGGTCGAGCCGCCATCAAAGAGGTATGGTTGAAAACATGCTCCCTGATTGTTATCTTAAAATATAACAATATCCGTTGTGTCTGGGCACAAAGAACATCCGCCGGACTGTATCTAGGGATCCTACCCATCACGCCTCTACCAGCCGGATTCCAGAACCGGCCTCGAGGATGGAGGCTAACATGGGGACGACACTGGACGGTCCTCCTATAGAGGATTCGGATAGAATATCCTCTACAAATTCCGAGGTGGAGAGTGCTATGAATCATCGGCATCGGCGGACCGCACTTTGCGACCCTAGTTTTTCCGAAGAGGCTTTTAATGCCTTGAACTCGGGAGAAGCGTACATCCGAGCTGCTCAAGATGGCCTTGCTAGAGCCACAAACCAGTATTTAAAAGATATACGGGTAAGCAAAATCTGATAATTATGTATATCAGTAGCCCCTGAGACTTGAAATAGTTGGTACAACTGATTTAAGGATCATTGTATGAATAGGTTCATACAGAGAAGAATACCCTTTTGTCTCAAGAGCTGGAGAAGTGTCAAGCCCAGCTAAGGGCCGCAACTACCGAATTGGAGGAATCCAAGAAGGCCTCATATGGTAATATTTCTCTCTATCGAGAAAAAAATGTAAATACGTGTACCATTTGGTGTTCGGCACATTGGGGATCTGACAATAGATTCCGCAGATAATCCCGGAGTGAATCCGGGTATCCTACAAGAGGACGAGCAAAGAGCTCAACGACAACTAGATGCTGGTGAGCGTGTACTTACACGCTCAGGCGGGAGAAAAACGATCTCCAGGATGCCAATACCCAGTTGAGCGTAGAATTAAAAGATGTTCGGGCCCAGCCAACTGACTCCGTGAAGGAGAATAGAAGGCTTCAACGCGGCATTTTTAGGATGTGCTCAAACAAACCTTTATATAGTTCGGCGAAGAAACGGGCTAACAGAGTTATGTCTGTAGGTATGCTGACTGGTCGTCCCGAAGAAGAGATGCCCGGATCCAAAAGCGATCTGCTGCAAGAGCTTTCACAACTGCACAAACAAGTTCGGCGGGTGGTGCAGGGTGTCGCCAAGGCCTTGTGGCCATCCGCCTCCCTACTGGGAAGCATGGGGGATCTTGTACAGCTACTTAAGGGAGCGCGGCCACGCTTCTGACTATGGAAGATATCGGCCTGTCGACAAGGTGCGAGGGAAGTTTGGGCCATGGTAAAAACACGGTATTCCAAGCTTGATCTGTATCACATGGTCCGGGTCGGACCTGTAGGGTCATATGGGAATGAGATTCCCCTTATTCTGGTATATGACCAGGTAGGATTAGCCGCAAAGTATTCCCAACAGGATTGTAGGCTAGACAGCCTGTTGGATGGCATAGAATAAGAAGTATGTGAGTCTAAGTGACTATGTACTTCAATTGACATATTTGTCCCTAGCTAGATTGTAAATCATTTGTCATGGCAGACCTTTTCGCTTCAACCTCCGGACCCGACAGTCCGGAGTGTTTCCGAATACCCGCTAAGTTATGTAAACCGGGGTACGCGTGGAAACCAGGCGTAGGGGTCATAATTGCTTGAACAGACAAGTACTCAACTAGCTATGTTATATTACATGGATAGTAAGAAACATCTTCCAGAGAGAATAGTTCCGTTAAGGGTTCCTTTCCCTGGGTATGCATGCATTAATGTGCATGTCCGAACTGCGAGCAAAAATGCAGTATATGCAACGTCTGGGGGTTTGTAATGTAATAGGGGGAAAACATCTTTAGTTCACCGACCGAATATTCTCTTAAGAATGCTAGCTTTCGGCTTCACCCAGTCTGAGGTACACATCCGGCGTACCCGACAGTAACAATCGCAAAGGTGCTCCCCTTATGCCCTAGCCGAACTAACGGGAACGTAGGGCATAAACACAGGAGCCAGGCAACCCGGCTTGGCCAAAACTTAAGTCATATCGATGCATATAATGGTGAAGAAAAGGTACATATGGAAAAGTTACACATATGCAGTTGGTGTGATGCCCGGAAGATAATTATATTAAGCTTCTGTATAGGAAGCCCCCAAGTATAATGAGCGCACATACTTGAAGATTAGCGCGTCACAAGTGTGTAGTCGAGTCACACTTAAAGCCTTAGAGCCACAAAAAGAAAGAGATAGAATATAACTAAAAAAAAGTCGGAGGGAAGGGGACGAACACATAGTTCGGCTCTAGGCGTAGAATCTTTGGAGTCTGGTCGTGTTCCATGGGTTCGGCTCAAGTCGATTATTTGATGCATCACGCAGGCGGTACGCTCCTCTGATGAGAACTTTATCAATGATGAAGGGACCCTCCCACTTGGGCTTGAGCTTGTCCTTTTTCTTCTCCGGTAGGCATAGAACTAGTTCACCAACATTATAAGTTTTGGCCCGTACTTCTCTCCTTTGATACTTGCAAGCCAGTTGCTGATAGAATGCGGAACGGGCTTTTGCGACGTCGCGCTCCTCCTCTAGGGCATCTAAATTGTCCTGCCGATCAAGCTCGGCTTCTCTCTCTTCATACATGCACACTCGATGTGAGTCATGAATAATATTGCAGGGCAATACTGCCTCTGCGCCGTACACCATGAAGAAGGGTGTATATCCGGTAGTGCGATTTGGCGTGGTCCACAGCCCCCATAGTACGGAGTCAAGCTCCTCGACACAGTGCGTGTTTGATTCCTTCAGAGACCGCACTAGTCTGGGTTTGATGCCGCTCATAATAAGACCGTTTGCTCTTTCGACTTGCCCGTTTGTTTGAGGGTGATAGACGGAGGCATAACTGAGCTTAATGCCCATGTTACCGCACCAAGTTTTCACCTCGTCGGCTATGAAATTGTAGCCATTATCGGTGATGATGCTGTGGGGGACACCATAGGTGGTGCACGACCCCTGATATGAAGTCTATCACTGGTCCAGATTCGACTGTTTTGACTGGTTTGGCCTCTATCCATTTGGTGAATTTATCCACCATGACCAACAGGTATTTTTTCTTATGGCTTCCTCCTTTAAGGGGACCGACCATATCGAGCCCCCAGACTGCAAAAGTCCAAGTTATGGGGATTGTTTGGAGAGCGGTGGGCGGCATATGGCTTTGGTTGGCGAAGAACTGGCAACCGACGCAATGTTGGACAAGGTCTTGTGCGTCTGCTCGGGCTGTCGGCCAGTAGAAACCTCTACGGAAGGCCTTGCTTACGAGGGTCCGAGCTGCGGCGTGGTGGCCGCCGAGTCCAGCATGAATTTCGGCCAAGAGCTGCCACCCTTCCTCTTCGGAGATACATCTTTGAAGCACTCCAGTGGCGTTTTTCTTATAAAGCTCTGCCTCGTGGACCTTGTAGGCTTTGGAGCGCCGCACAATGCAGCATGCCTTGTTTTGGTCCTCGGGGAGTTCTTGCCTATTTAGGTAGGCCAAGAAGGGTTCGGTCCATGGGGCGATGACAACCATGATTAGATGCGCCGAATGTGTTACTTCGGTGGCAGAGCCTCCGATTATGTCAGTGTGTTCAGAATCTGGGGTTGTGGTTGGTTCCGGACTAGTATTGCATGTTTCCCCTTGCCACACCACGGATGGCTTGAACAGCCTTTCCGAGAAGATGTTAGGTGGGATGGGGTCACGCTTAGCGCTGATGCGGGAAAGGACGTCCGCCGCTTGATTGTTTTCTCGGACCACATGATGAAATTCAAGCCCCTCGAATCGAGCTGACATTTGGAGGACGGCATTGCGATAAGCCGCCATTTTCGGATCCTTGGCATCAAAGTCTCCATTTATTTGTGATATTGTGAGGTATGAATCCCACACACTTCTAGGCGTTGAATGCCCATGGAGACAGCCATCCGAAGACCGTGCAACAGAGCCTCGTGTTCGGCCGCATTGTTGGAGTCTGTGTATAATATTTAAAGTACGTATTGGACTATACCTCCGGTGGGGGATGTCAGGACAACACCTGCTCCCAGACCGGCCAGCATTTTAGAGTTGTCAAAGTGCATGATCCAATTCAAATATGAGCCGTACTCTTTAGGGAGTTCAGCTTCTGTCCATTCAGTGACGAAGTCAGCCAGCACTTGCGATTTAATGGCTTGCCGTGGTTTATATGTAATGTCGAACAGGAGGAGCTCGATGGCCCACTTAGCAATTCGGCCCGTGGCATCGTGGTTATTTATTATATCGCTGAGTGGTATTTCGGAGGCCACCGTGATTGAACACTCTTGAAAGTAGTGTCGTAGTTTCCAGAATGCCATGAAGACCGTGTATGCAATCTTTTGATAATGTGGGTACCGTGATTTGCATGGTGTGAGGACAGGGGATACGTAGTATACCGGCTTTTGAAGCGGGAACTTATGTCCGTCCTCCTCTCGTTCGACGACGAGCACTGCGCTTACAACTTGGTGTGTTGCAGCAATATATAATATTATGGGTTCACCAATGTTTGGTGCGGCAAGGATTGGGTTGCTGGCCAGGAGGGCCTTTATTTCTTCTAGTCCGGCCGTAGCCGCATCCGTCCACTCGAAGTGTTCGGTGCGTCGAAGAAGGCGATAAAGAGGTAGTGCCTTTTCTCCCAATCGGGAGATAAAACGGCTTAAGGCAGCCACACATCCAGTTAATTTCTGGATTTGTTTGAGGTCTGTTGGGGTAGACAACTCTGACAAAGCTTGGATTTTTGCCGGGTTTGCTTCAGTTCCTCTGTTGGAAACGATGAAGTCCAGGAGCTTTCCGGCGGGAACGCCGAAAACACATTTTTCCGGATTGAGCTTGATGTCATATGTTCGGAGGTTGTCGAACGTGAGCCTCGGGTCATCTATTAAAGATTCGACGTGTCTGGTCTTGATGACCACATCGTCTACGTATGCCTCAACTGTTTTGCTGATTAGTTTTTCCCTGCATGTCTGAATCATGCATTGGTAGGTTGCGCCGGCATTTTTGAGCCCGAAAGGCATGGTGTTGAAACAGAAAGGGCCGTATGGGGTGATGAATGCCGTTGCGGCTTGATCGGACTCTGCCATCGTGACTTGATGGTATCCGGAGTATGCGTCGAGGAAGCACAATAAGTCGTGTCCTGCGGTAGCGTCGATAATTTGATCGATGCGGGGGAGTGGGAAGGGATCCTTGGGGCAAGCCTTATTGAGGTCCTTGAAATCGACACATAGGCGCCAAGATTTGTCCTTCTTTGGTACCATCACCAGGTTTGCTAGCCAGTCCGGGTGTTTTATTTCTCTGATGAATCCGGCTTCGAGTAACTTGGCTAGCTCCTCTCCCATAGCTTGTCGTTTAGGCTCTGAAAAGCACCGTAGTGTCTGCTTGACCGGCTTGTTCCCTTCAATAAGTTGAGACTATGCTCGGCCAGCCTGCGTGGGATCCCTGACATATCTGAAGGGTGCCAGGCGAAGATGTCCCAATTCTCGCGTAAGAACGCCCGCAGTGCGGCGTCGATTGTGGGGTTCAGCTATGCCCCGATGGATGCTGTTTTTGTAGAGTCCGTTGGGTGGACTTGGTATTTGACTATTTCGTCCGCTACTTTGAAAGAGGTGGGCTTGAATCGCTTATTGAGTATCATGTCGTCCCTGTCCACTGTGGAGCATACTGCAGTTAATTATTCGGCCGCGAGGGCTTCGGATAATGCCTCAAGGGCCAAGGCAGCGGTTTTATTTTCGACGCGAAGTGCTATGTCCGGATCACTAGCTAGAGTGATGATTCCGTTGGGCCCGGGCATCTTGAGCTTCATGTACCCATAATGGGGTATAGCTTGGAAGCTCGCGAATGTGTCCCGCCCTAAAAGGGCATGGTATCCACTACTGAACGGGGCCACTTGGAATGTTATCTCTTCAGACCTGTAATTTTCCGGTGTGCCGAATACCACATCGAGTGTGATTTTTCCCGCACATCATGCCTCCCGACTAGGGATAATCCCTCGGAAGGTCGTGCTGCTTTGCTCAATGCGACTCTTGTCTATTTCCATTTTGTTGAGAGTTTCCTTGTAGATGAGGTTTAATCCGCTGCCGCCGTCCATGAGCACTTTAGTAAGCTGAAAGCCGTCCACAATTGGATGAAGGACCAAAGAGGCTGGTGCTTGGACTGTTCGGTATTGAGGTTCTTCATTGGCATTAAAGGTTATAGCTATGTCGTTCCAGGGATTTATTGCTGCAACGTGGCAGACTTCGGCAAGGTCACCGAATGCTCTCTTGCGCCTGTTATTCGAGGTGAAAGTCTCGAAGACTGTCAACATTGTATTATTGTTTTCTGCGGGATGATGCTCTACGGTATTGTTAATGAGGATATCCTCGCCGCTCTTGGCCACCTGCCGAAGTATCTAACATTCTCTAAGGCTATGTGTTGGTACGGTATCCGGTGTGGTGTGAATTTTGCATGGCCTATTAAGCCATCCCTCCAATATGGTTCCACGCCCTGTAGTGGGCTTTGGTTTCTTTATGATTGGATCGGGTGACTTTCGAGAGTATACCCTTTTGGTTTGGACGAGGAGTTTAGTGAGAGCCGGAGGACCCCAGAATGTTGTCTGGATTTTCTAGGCGCTTTCCATTGCACAGTACTTCTGTAATACGGCCGACAAGTCAGCGAAGTGTGATATGTCAGGGCGACTTATGGCGTTAAGGATTCCCTTGTCCGTGCAATTTTTGCAAAAGAATGAGATTGCGTCTTCCTCGCAATAGTCCTTAACCTTGCTCATTACAAGGAGGAATCTGGCCCAAAAGTGATGTACTGTCTCTTGGGATTGTTGTCTGATGTGGGAAAGATCGCTTGTATCTACGTGGGTGGGTGGATTTAAGTCCAAGCCCTGACCTGATCCGAGACCCAGAGGTTGAGGAACTTCCAAACTTGGTAGTTCGGGTTCCGGGATGTTACCCAGTTTTTCTGGCCCGCCGTCTGATTCTAAATTCAGACCTTGGGCCATGTCCTCCCGCGAGCGGGTATCCGGCTCAAAGAGCTCGGGAATCCGGACATAGTTCATCCTCAAAATAGAGGAAGAGTTGTTGCATTGCTCCTCCACCACCGCTATTTGATGGGTGACCAGCGGAGAGTTGATCTCTCTTTGATCGGGTTCAAGCCCAATCCAATCATAGTCCGTAGTGACTCCCAAGGCGGCGATGCGATCCAAGAGCTCGTTCAAGGACGAAAGTTCCATTGGATCCGTCCGCTCGGCGTATTCCGAGCTGACGTGGAGGCTGTTTTCGATGACCCGAGAAGTCATCGTCGGCACGGCGGCCGAACGAGCGGTCATGAGAAGCCGCCTAGTCGGAGGGTTTGGCCTAAAGCCAGGGCTCCCCCGGAGGCAATGTTGTCCTTGATAACAAGGCGAGCCATCAAACCTTTTTTTGACGTCACAGTGGAACTCTCAATGAAAGCACCAATGTCGGTGTCAAAACCGGTGGATCTCGGGTAGGGGGTCCCGTACTGTGCATCTAAGGCTAATGGTAACCGGAGGCGGGGGACACGATGTTTACCCAGGTTCGGCCCCTCTCTATGGAGGTAATACCCTACTTCCTGCTTGATTGATCTTGATGATATGAGTATTACAAGAGTTGATCTACCACGAGAACGTAGAGGCTAACCCTAGAAGCTAGCCTATGATTATGATTGTTGTTGTCCTACGGACTAAACCCTCCGGTTTATATAGACACCGGAGGGGGCTAGGGTTACATCGGGTCGGTTACAGAGAAGGGAATCTACATATCCGAATCACCAAGCTTGCCTTCCACGCAAAGGGAGAGTCCCACCCGGACACGGGGCGAAGTCTTCAATCTTGTATCTTCATAATCCAATAGTCCGGCATAAGCATATAGTCCGGCTGTCCGAGGACCCCCTAATCCAGGACTCCCTCAGTCATCCACTTGAGGGAAATTTGCTACTGTCCTACAAACCTCTACACTTGGAGGCCCAATAACATCTACAAGAAGAAGGTTGTGTAGTAGACATCAAGTATCTACAGCTGGGCGCCTCAAACCGGTCTCAAATTACCGGGCGACCGGACCGATCACTAACCACTAAAAAAATGACCCATCTGCACGTCTCAAACCGGCCTCAAACGCCCACTTTGTTCGGCGTCCCTCATATTCAAGCCAAATGTAGGGCGGATATGGGACGGCTTGGGCATGTTCGCCACACCAGCCCGACTCACCGTCGACCCCACTCCGTCCCCACAAAACCCCCAATCCGGATACCCTAGCTCACTTCACTCCGATATAGCTCCATTGCTTCTTCTCCCACGCTCCGATTTCTCCGATTTGGATCCAATGCAATGACTCGGGCAAGCATGTCGAGCTCCAACAACCGCTCTTACTCTGACATCGATGTCGACGAGAACCTGGCCCTCCAGATTGCGTTGGAGTTGTCCAAGGTGGACATGAGGGGCAGCCCCGGATCTGCCTCCTTCTATTCCTTAGGTCCCGTCGCCCGGCGACGCAGTGCCGGCGACGTCGCCGGCTCATCCCGCCCGTCATGCATCTATGGTTGCTTTGCTCCGAATCTCCTTCATGTACACCGCCCACCACCACCACCATCTTCCCCGAAGTGGTACACGGACACTGTTGGGTCCTCGTGCTTGCGCCGGCGCCCACGCGAACAAGGACGCCCGTGTCAGAGGCACGAGCAGCCCTCCGCGAGCGGCAGCGAACGAGGGAGAGGGTGACTGCGGGGAAGGCGCTTACCGCGCACCGGGCACGTGTGCGAGCACGCTGATGGATCCGCCTTGGTCCTCTGCCGCTCTCTCACAACGATGGAGACGGATGCGCGGCACCTCCACCGCAGGAATGTCAAGGCGTTCAGACTCGCAATTGACCTATCGGAGTGCGAGGAAGAGAAGGAGGCGGCAGCCAAGGTGAAGGTGACCCGCCATGCTAAGGAGCAGGACTGTCCACTCTGCAGGCTCTCGGGGCAAATGTGCGGCTCCGACTCCAACTAGATGGACGGCTTCACCTCTAGCTCCAACAACGACGCACAACCACAAGCGGACGCGTAGATGGAGGAGGGGCACAGCTGCGCCAGTGACCGGAAGGAAAAGGGGTCGGCGAGGAAATGGTGATTTCCTATACCCTTCCCCATTTTATATATGTTTGTTTATGTTTTAAGAGAAATTATAGCCGCGGACAGCAAATCTGACCCCTCAAACGCCCGTGGACGCACCCCGCGGACAGTGACCGGTCACGCCTCAAATTTGCTCCTCTCCATCCGGATACCACATATTGGAAATCTTAGATCCATACAAAAGCATGCAAACAAGAAAAATCACTATATCAAGTAATCTATACTACCATAATCCTCGTCAAAGATCTCCACTATCTATGTGCTTGGCTCCGGGTACATGGGCGGCACCCACAACTCCGGCTCCTGCGGCTCCTCCAGGTGCTCCGCGTCGGCCTCCGCCCTCATCTCCGCTTCGATCTCCTCAAAGAGCATGTCGATCGTTGCCTGTTCCTGTCGGATTAACTGTCGGTTGGCCTCCACATAGGCCTCATCCTGGATGGACTCCAGGATGGCATGCTGCTCCGCCATCTCGGCCGCTTGAGAGACCACGAACTCTGCCTCCACGTCCTCCATGTTGAAGCCAGGAGTGGGCGCCAGCTCCTCCCCCGGCTGCTGCTCCTCTTCCTCCTCCTCCTTCGGCTGCTCCTCCTCCTCCCGCTCCAGTGAGTTCGAAGGCAAGCCGACAACGAGCCGGGCGGCGCGCCTCACCCGGATCTCCTGCTCAATCTGGAACCGATGCTCTGGCGTGAGCATAGAATAGGTGGTCTTCTTTTGGAGAACCATGGCGAAGCCGGAGGGCGTGGGAAGAGCGGCGGAGCAGGAGAGAGGAGGTGGATATGGGCTCGGGTTGGCGTCGCGGAGAGGTAGGAGGTGGATGTGGCTAGGGTTGGAGGATGCTTGCTGGGTTAAATAGCCGAATTTGGCCTCGAGCGACAAGCGGGAGCGGCGCCACGAGACGTTCACACCCCCCATCGGAGGAGACGCCCGTTGGACAGTGGGGTTTCTGCGCGATTCCGTGTGGGACCCTATCATCCATCTGGGTTGCTTTTCTGTGACTGGCGAGTGATCGGGCCGTCCGACCAGACGTTTGAGGCGGATTTGGGGCGCACATCCGTGGATGCTCTAAGTAGTTTGTAATATGGATTTGAACTGTCCGTCCGCGCACGCCTGGTGACCGCCACTAGATCTAGGTTTTATTATGATTTTTTTTTATTTTAGTCAATGTAACAGAGGGACTTTGGGTGGCAATGTCTATATATTTTTAATTCAAAAAATGTTCACAATCTGAAATGCATCCGGCACGTTGGGCACACCTATAGACGGGCGGACAAAGCCAGACTTTGATGTCTCTATTTGGGTCGGCCGATTGGAGTTGCCCTTACTCATACATTAGATGAGACGTACACATGTCTAAAATACTGCTTAGTGGCCGGACTTTGGTTCTTTGATCTGGTTACAGAATTTGTATGCTAAACAATGAAAGTGTTACTAAATTGTTCAGTTTTTTTTTAACGTTCATGCATAATCAGTCCAGTTGTTTCTATCAAATATAATTTTTGGGAACGGTCCTACTAAATCTGCTCTTAATTTCTAGTACTTCTTCTAAAAAGCTCTACCTGCTGCAAGTGTGGGCGTCTCCGTGTGTGCGTGTGCTAGATCTGGAGCTTTTTTCACATTGATTGCTGATGGCCCTTGGATGTATAATGAAAGCTGGATGTGTGGCCGCATGTTACAGCGTGACTGCCTGAAGGTAAGTCACCTGATCCCAAAGATGATATAAGAGCAACTCTAGCAGACCCCGCAAAAGTCGCAAACCCGCAAAATTCTGGCTTGTATACGGGCTCGGCCCAATTTTCTAGTCAGAACAAAGCCCGTATACTCGCCCGGTCCGTAATTTTTTTACCGCGGTTCGCAAACCGCCTCCCCCCCTCCCAAGCAGTATATCTACGGGTTCGCAGTGCATATGCGAGTCGAAACCCTATCCCCCCGCCGCCGCATCTCTCCGCAATTCCCCACTTCCCTCCTCACATTTTCTAGCCGCCGGTGAGCCCCTTCCATCTCCAGCCGCCATGTGGCCGCATGTGGAGCTCCGGCCAAGGCTCCGGGAGTAGCTCCGGCGGGGGCGGCGACCCCGAGCGCGAGCGGTGTGTCCGCTCGGACGACGCGAGGAAGCGCGGGGCGAGGAAGTGGACGAACAGGGGCCTCTCGCCGCCGCCGAGCTTCCTCGTCCGCTAGACGGAGGAATACGACCGTCGGCACAGGCGTACGGCCTCCTCGGCCGCGGGCTCGTCCTCCGCCACGAGATCTTCCCACGCCGCGAGCTCTTCCTCTCCGGCGCGAGGCTTCTCCCTGTGAAGAGGGAGTGGTCGAAGGAGCCAGAGGAGATCGAGGTCGTCGCCGTCAAGCAGGAGCCGGAGGAGATCGAGCGCCGAGGTGTCGTCGGGCCCGAAGATTTCGTGGCCGATTTCGACACGGTCGCGGCCGCCATTGCCGAGCGGCGCTTGCGCGAGGAGGCGGAGCGCCGGCGCCACGACGACGAGGTCGACGACCTCATCCTCCAGCAGGCGGTCACAGCCAACCTTGCCGCAAAGGAGAAGGACGACGAGTGGCGGCGCATCCGCGAGGAGCAGAGGTCGACGTTCATCGATCTCGTCAGCTCCGACGAGGACTGAGCTCCTCCACCGCATCGTCCTCGGCCGCGAGCTCGTCCATTTCGGTATATCGACCTCGGCCTCGCCACCGCGAGATCTCCCCTCCCTCTAGTAGTAGTAGTAGAATGTAGTATGTATGATAATGCAGTATGCGATGACCAACTATGAATGATCATGTAGTATGTGATGAACTAGTATGGTGGCAATTTCTTCCGTGAAACTTTTTTTCAAATTATGCAGTTTCATGTACGGTTTCTGTTTTGCCGCGCACGTTTTTGACACGCAAACGAGATCTTTGTCGAACTGTAAACGGTTTATGCAGGTCGGGATTTTACGGGGTCTGCTAGCGATGCTCTAAGCAGTGGCAGGCTCTTGGAGGTGCTCGCTTTGAACAGAACGCGCTGTAGAAAATCCATGCTTAAAATGAGGGACATTAGCTTCGCTCGGAACGCCGTGTTTCTGTAGTCTGTACCCTTGGGAAGAGCAATTGTTGCATGCGCAGTAATCTTTGACTCGTGCAGCCCTCTTTCAGTCTTCACCATTTATCTCTCGGCGCGCTACGAACCAACCAGCAAGCACAACCATTTACTCATCCGTACTACCACTAACCACTCTTCGTGTATAAACGACGCACTCACCTTCTATCACTTCCCCGTCGCTAAACAAGAACTCCAGATTCCAGAACAACACCACCACTAAACCGGAAACCATGGCAGGGGCTGGGCAGGCCAGGAAGGAGCACTTGTCTACGGAGGAGGAGGTGGACTCCAAGGCGGCGGTGGCTCGGCTGATCACGCTCAAAGTGGTGAGCCAGGAGCGCGTGGTCCGCCACACCATGAAGATGACCGACAAGCTCCAAGTCCTCAAAGACGTGTGGTACCACAAGGTGCCGGAAGTAACTCCCGGCACGGGCGTCTTCATGATCAACGGCTCTCGGTTTCGCCCCGAGAGCACCCCTGAGGAGCTCGAACTGGAGGAGGACGATATGGTCGATTTCTTTGAGCATGTGGATGGAGGAGCGCCGCTGGTTGCTGCATGGATGTGGGAGTAGCATACTGTGCGCATCTAGATAAGTATCGATATTGTCCGGTGCTAAATTTCTGATGCGAGAGTATGTTTGAACCATCTAGATTCGTCTTCCTATCTGTTCCGTCGTATGTTTGAACCATATGTTGAGTTCTATGAATCAACAAAAAAGTAGAGTATTATATGACATATTCGCTTTCAGTTTTGTTTCTTTCATTCAAAAAGGAGTATCTAGATAAGTGTCGATATTAAGGTGTCAAATTTTCGATGCCAGAGTAGGGTGTCCTCATCTAGGTTCGTTCACCTTCCTATCTATTTCGTCCTATGTTTGAACCAGGATATCCTTTATGTTGAGGTCTATGAATCAAAACAAGTACTGTATCACATTTTCGCTTTCGGTGTTTCCTTTCAATGAAAAAGGAGTGGAAAAGGAGTATCTCCGGCGGGCGGGGTGCTCTAATTGCAGCATCTTGCTTTTTTGTATTATTTTTTTGTTTTGATTGCTGCTATTGTATTATTTTCTTTTGCATGTCATGGTAGATTTTCTAAAACACAGAACAAACCTGGTACTGTTCTTTTTGCAAGACATGTTTATTTTTTTAAAACCAATACAAAAGCGACAAGAAAAACAGACGAAGAACGAGGAAGAAGAAGAACTAGGGTTAAGGAAAATAGATAAAAGATAAAAAGTGTTAGATGAATTGATTGATTGTGTGTTTTTCAATCGGCCGTCGCCTCTCATCTAATTATGAGGCGGCTGGACTTCCCGTGCAAGAAAAGGACTCCAAATCACGTCCAAATCTTTTCAAAATTAACCGAACTCGGATTTAGGCAAGTCTGGGACAACAGTTCAGTTTTTAGGTCCGACAGGCCATAAACGAGCTCGGATGAAGATGAGCCCAAAAGCAAATTTGACCGTTTTGACGAGATGAACAACTTTCATGTTGAACGTTTTTTCATCAGAGACCATCTTGAGGGGGGTTTCTGCTCTTTTTCTGAAGTCTGGGGCAGAAAAATCCAAAACCCAGACAATCAACCCTGGAGTGTCCGGCCGTCCTCAGAGAAATCCAAAACCCGGATGATCATTCCAGGAGTGTCCGGCCATTCTGATGCAGCCGCACATTTTCGGTTTTAACTTTTGCATATGAACTCGGATTGGGACGATTTTTATATCCAAATCGACCGTTTCGACGAGATAAAGACAATTCGTGTAGATCATTTTTCCATATGAGGCCGTCTTGGGGGCGTAATAAGACAAATAGAATTCTGAATACAAAATCTCAGTACTTCGAACACAACTTCGGTCTTAGAGATAAGATCGGATGACTATGGCCCAAATATTAAAGTTTCTTCTTTTGAAGATACAGAACTTTCTCACTTTGCGCACTTTTTCATTTGAGGCCATGTTAATTGTCTTTTTAACCATGCCAAAATCGGGTGTCAACACATGCCGACAAAGCTTGCGTGCCGAAAAATAACTTGTACCGTGTTGATTCTAAGGACGATGTCAACACTCCATCGGCCATTTATATGCTTAGGGCGATAATTATATATCGGCCATCTTTTTTTTTCGAATCCTTGATGCAAACTTGAGAGAAATATAGGGCGTTGTAGAAGGCTCAATTCCTAGGCATGACTCTATCCCCCTTGGATCGCATGGTTTGGAAGGCATGGGCACCTCCAAAGGTTAAGTTTTTTGCTTGGTTGGCGTTGCAAGATAGGATTTGGACCGCCGATCGCTTGGAGCGTCGAGGTTGGCCAAATTGTGGCCTTTGCAAGCTCTGCAATAGGGAGCAAGAATCAGGAGCCCTCCTTTTCTTCAAGTGCCCCTACACGATTCGGCTATGGAAGTCTGTTATTGAGAAACTAGGTCTTGCGCACATGGATACTTCCGAGTGGCTCATGGACCACTCCGTCTACCAGTGGTGGGACAAGAGAACCGACAACCGCAACCCTAACCGGCAAGCTATGGCCTCCCTCACCATGCTCGTCTCTTGGACCATTTGGAATGAAAGAAATGAATGGGTGTTCTGCCACAAAAGTGCACCACCGACCATCCTACTCACCGCCATCGTCGACGAGGCCAAGCTTTGGATGGCCGCGGGCGCAAAGAAATTAGGGAATATTTTTCTGGGCGAGTAATTGTCATGCCGAATGTGTGGTTGTGTTGTAATTCTCTCAACCCTATTCTCTCCTTATTTAATAATAGATGAGGCAAATCTTATGCCCCCGTTTCTAAAAAAAACAATCCGATGATAAAGTCCCATAGATATGTATCTCAAGGTCATCGTCCAAATCATATTGTTCACCCTTTGCTAGTATTTTGTAGATAATCAACAATAAACTTTCTCCAATCCTTACTTTCGCATGCATAAAAATTTCATTAGTGGCCAAAGCTATGGATTTCGGTTCGGCCTTACCTATGTTGACGAGACTAAGCATCGGCTGTTGAGAGAAATGCAATACACCATGGTTAACATAGTAGCCAGATGCTTGCTGTGCCAATTATTTCAAATTGTCATGTCTAAATATATGAGCAATTTTAAAGCAAATCAAGGCAATTTTGCATCTAGACATACCCCAAGATAAACTATAAGTGATTCGTCAAAATATTGATAACCCTTGAATATTTGTTGCACTACTCATAACGAATCACTGAAAGCTTAAATATGTATAGCACCTATAGCAAGTAAAAGATTCAATCCGAATAATAATGCATATTCGGCTTTGGTTAATCGTGCATAAAAATATTCTAAGCGGCATGAGGCTTCAAAAATAGTACCATAAGGAGATATATAAACAACACCAACACTTTGGCCATTGCTATGAATTGAACCGTCAAAACGTAATATCCATAGTACTAGAGAGACAAGGCTAATATCAATATTATGCATGTCATTAATCCGATGTTCAGTAATAAAATCAGCTATGATTCGGCCTCTTATAGATCTGAAAGATGCATAAGCCAAATCATATCCAAACAAAGTATAAGCTCACTGGCCAATTCTGCAAATATGAATTGGTATATACAGCATGTATTCAATGACATCGATCATGACGTCTCAACTCGATTCAAATATAAATATAAATTTCCATGAGCACGTACCTTGTCTCGCTCTTCAATCGAACTAAGGACGATGTTAGAATACTACACCAGCCATGCATTGACATACTCTTAGGACGATAGATAAATATCGCCATTACCATGTAAACTTCGTTCAAAGCACATATAGCCGAAACAAACAAATGAAATGACAAATCAAGTATTTCGGCCCTTCGGATCAGCAACAAACTTGTAGCTAATCAAATGTATAGTGACCTGGTAATACCCTTTCATGATGTAAGAAATTATATTGCATCCATGGATTAAAATAAGCCCATTGAGGGTTACCAATCATACCTGATGACGAATTCCATGACATAGGCGTTAATGGCATAGTTGAAGAATATGGACAATGTGTAGACCGAAGATGCTGAAACCTTTGGCTTGGTCCTTCATAATTTTCACTCTTTCCTTCTTCACCTTTGTCGCATTTTTTGTAATGGAAGCTTGCACATAATTCTTATGTTGAGCACTTCCTTTGGGAACCCATGCCATGTTCCTTTCTTCAAGTTCTTGTGCACTAAGATTTTGTAATTTCTTCTTTTGCCAATATGATAAGCCGAGTGGGCACCCCGGCTGCGATTTTTTTGAAGTAATGGCAATTCTTGTTTTACCTTGTGCACTCTCAACTTATTTTCTTTAGATTTGGCACTTTGACTCTCAATAATTGGTTGCTTCATCTCATTGCTTTTAGTAGCCAATGTCAACACTTTAATTGGCACTTTTTTATTTGAGATCAAATCTGAAGTAGCACTCTTACGACCATCTCTTTTAACGCGGTAAACTTGCTTGACTACCTCTTTCTTCTTCCTTGAGCTCCAGACCGATTCCTTATGATTGAAACGTTCTTTAATATGTGATTGTTCAAATGTTATTTTTCTTGGAGCTGCATAATATTGGTGAGATGGTTTAAAATAAGATCGAGAATGTGCCCTTGTATCATACCTGTCCCATGATGGATATGGATCTACATGAGCATAGGGAGGCGTCCACAGCATTGGCATTGGCGGCCCAAAATAAGGATATAAATATGTTGCATAAAAATTCTCACTTTGCCAATACCGATCCTCATATTTGCGCCTTGGGGGTGATTTTGGATTCTTTGCATTATTTGGCCGATAAGCATTCTTCTCTTCACTCTTCTTTTGATATTTTTCCAATAGTTCAGCAAAGGTGATTTTTCATCTCTCACACTTGCACTTATTTTGGCCTTTGTTTTCTTTTGGTTTGCTTTCATCGATCATTGGATTTGCTTGCTGCCCCCTAGTCCTTGGCGTCTCCATTATAGCTTCGATCGAATTCTTGCCCTCAAGATTATGTTCATTATGCTCTTCAACAGCTTCTTTACTTGAAAGCTTGATACCATCACCTGCAGTTTTTACCTTCTCTTTAAATGGATCGGCTTGGAGCAGCCGATGCAAAAACTTTTTGCCATCAGGACCAATTGGAATAGACTGGTCATCTCTTGTTGTCTCAACAAACTTCAATCAACCTTTATCGAAGTCCGATTTAAATATTTGGCGGAACATGTTGCAATCCTCAATACTATGCTTGAACGAATCATGCAACTTACAATACATTCGTCGATAGATCGCTTGACATGGTGATCAAGAATTGTAATGTAATTATTTTTCAACAACAAATCAAAGATTAGATCACACATGTTTGAATCGAAGGTATACTTTTTGTTTTCTAGCCGATCTTACTGTGTGAACGACTTTAGATGTAAGCAAACGAATGGTTCAGATTTAGAATATCCCCATTCGGCTATGCATCATGTTTTGCACTCTATCTCCGATGTTTTTGGATAAGATATAATATTAGCATCGGATTTCTCAAAAGAATTTAACCTTGGCTTTATATTTCTGAAATGAAAATAGCTAGAACACATATGTCTCAATTGATACCAAGTGCAAGCCAAGTATGAAACAAGCAAAGCTAGCCAAGTAGGTCTAAACTTTTGATAAAGCAATGGAGAAAACTTTGGCTGCAATAGTAAGTCATTATCTGTCATGGAAAGGTCACGACAGATGTCCTAGCGAAAGGACTTAGTCGTGGAGCCATTGCAACTAGGAAGCTTAAAGGGGTTAAACGGGACAAAGGACACGGGAGTTTATACTGGTTCGGCCCCTTGCGGTGAAGGTAAAGGCCTAATCCAGTTTGAGGTGCTATTGCTTATGTCTCGATTACCAGGGAGCGAATCCGCTTGACCTAGCTTTCGATATATTGTTTCTTGTCCTGAACCGCCATCGGGTCATCCCTTTATATACAAAGGTCGACGTCCAGCGGCTTACAGAGTCCCGGTCAGCTCATAAACAGTGTCCGGCTCGGTGACTATCTATTCTTTCCTTAAAGTACAAACTATTACATATATGGCGGTTTACCCTTACGGGCCTTAAGCCGCCTTTGGGCCTTGGGCCCTTTAACTAAACCGTCATCTTGAGAACGTCTTCACGGGCTTCATGATGACGAATCACCATGGGTATAACCTGGCCCCTCCTGGGCGGGTCATACCTGATAGTTATATCCCCAACATTAGGCCCCAGATTGATTTGAACTGGTTCATGTCAATCTTCAACACTTAGAAAGAATCTTCTCTTCTTCATCTGTGCGAGAATTGATAACCCGCCATGACGTCATCTTCTGGATTTGTGATAACCCGCCATGACATCACCTGCCATTAATTCATTTTTTGTCCAACATATCTAAACGGATCTTTATCTTAATGATCGTTCCAAAAATCGAGGCGCTTGGGCAGCTGGATAACCATGTCTTCGGTCTCCTTGTTTTTTGCGCCCACTTATCAGTCCTTCCTTATAAATAGCCACGACCGCCCTCTTTTCATTCTCCTATTTCCATTGTCTCCTTCCTCTCGCAACCCTCTGCGCTCAAGCTTCGCCGCCGCCGTCGCAAAACACACCGTCGTCCTCGCCATCGGTCGCTACATCACCCTGATCGAACCAGAGAATCGACGCCGTTCCTCCGCAGTTCATCTGCACTAGTAAGTACTCGCTTACCCGTACTCCAGATCTGCATTAGGATTCCAACTTGTTCATCATGTTCTTCGTAACTTCTTCCACCGCAGCATCTTTTGATTCTAAAAACAGCACAGAGTTCATGCGGTAGTTTTTTTGCCTTCACCTTCAATACTAGCGGACCCCCTTTCCTTGGAAAGAGATCTCATTAGAGCTTATGAACTCCATGTACTGGTTTATTAGGTCTTGAATTATTTCCTTTTTCTGGACTGCCGTTGATCTGAAATAATACTTGTAATCTGTGAAATCTGTTTGTGCCATACTTAGCAAAAAAACTGCACCTGGATAGGTCCACCTAGTCATGGCGGCTCATACCACCGGCTTTAATTGCAATGCTTAATAGATAACCTCAAACTGCTCATGGCGGCTTAGATAACCTCACATAATTAGTCATATACGATTAGTCCCCTTTGTAAGCCGCCATTCTGAATACATGCTATAATATTTTTCCTCCGGCCTTAAATTTGAACCGGCACATTTATTCTTTTTTAGGCTTCATTCTTCATTATGCCGCCCAAAACAACCACTTCCTGTAATTGGGTTCGCTCCATCATCGCCGAGAGCACACTTGAAGATTTTGTGAAAACCGGCTATCTGCCCAAAAAGGATGTCATGTCTTACTGCCCCCCTAAACCGACGGAAGAGAAACCTCATCCCAGAGAAGGGGAAGTATTGTCTTCACCGATCACATGAACCGGGGCTTTTCACCACCCGGCTCTAAGTTCTTCAGGGACGTTCTGAGCTTTTTCGACCTCCACCCTTAAGACATCGGTCCCAACTCCGTGTCCAACATATGCAATTTCCAAGTGTTCTACAAAGTCTACCTTCAAGAGGAGCCCGTTGTGGAATTATTTAGAGAGTATTTTTACTTGAACCGCCAGAATGAATACTCCAATGAACCTAGCTTGGAACTTGGCGGGGTTTCAATCCAACGACGGAGAGACGCCATTTTTCCTTATGCGCAGCCGCCGAGTCATCCCAAAGACTGGAACCAGACATGGTTCTACTGCCAAGATACTTCTCTGGCTGATGAAAACCCTCTGCCCGGCTTTTGCGCCCTTTGTCTTGAATCAAACCATCCTCTCCTCGACAAGTTAACCGTTGCTGAACGCCAGAAGCTCGCCCCTACTATTGCCAAAGTCAAGGCCCTATTGGGGAATGGCTTAAATGGCATTGATTTGGTCCGGTGTTGGGTTGCATGGCGGGTCATCCCCTTGAGCCGCCGCTCTGGATTGATGTGTACTTACACGGGTGATAAGAAGGATCCACTGCGCCATAGTTCTGAGGACTTAACTGTCGACGCCATCAATGAGATGACAAAATCTCTTCTAAACGAGAGCCTAGCACACTGTAGCAAGGTGGGCTTGGGCCCTTTCTGCAAGTATAACCCGGCACCAGCGGTAAGCCGCCATCCTTAGTTAAGTTTCCTTCATCTTTGTCACTGTATCTTAATTCACTTTTGATGACTTCCATAGGCTGACGACAAATTTTGGAACAAAGAGTATGACCATGAGGCTGCAAAAAGACCTAGGAAGGCCAAGAAAGCCGCCAGGAAAGCCACCAAAAAGAGGGGAAAGAAGCCCAGTGCTTCCGACTTGCTTCAACTAGACAACTATTCTGAGTCGGAGGTAGCTCTTGACTCTCTTGGCTCCTTTTTAACCATCTTATTGGCTCCGACTATCATCAGGATGATACGGGAATGAGTCATGGAGTGGAAGAAGAGGTAACTATTATTTTCTCTGACTCTGAGCCTTTACCAAGACAAAGAATCCGAAGAGTAACCTGGAAAGTAAGATTTTCACACCCCTTAGCTCATTAGGATCCTCACTTTATTTTGAAGCAACAACAACACAAGAACTGGCGGCAGACTCGGACGAGTAAGGATGCAGAACTGTTCTCCGGCTTACCGAACACGCGAAGGAAGCGTCGGAACGAGGTCACCCCTAGCTTAAACTCTTTTTATCCTTTGGCGGGCCTTACTCGTCAACCGCTCAATTCTTTCGACTCAAAATATCAGGATACATCTCATTCCTCTTCCGGCGACTCAATTAAATTCTACATGCCGGCTTTCAAGACCGCTCCTGGGTAATGGCAATTTTCTTATCCTTTACTCATTCTGATCCTGTTTATGTTTATACTGACATCATGACTCATGCAGTAGAAAAGCCAAGCCCAGCAAAAGGGCAAAGAAGAACAAGCTGGCTGAAGATCCTAAGGTCCCTGAGCCGGAGCAGCAGATTCCAGCGCCTGAAATTTCCATCCCTCCAACTTCAGAGCCGGTTTTTGAAGACCCGCCGGCAACTTCTGATCCCCCTGTGGAGTGAGTCATTGATGAATATTTAAACCCTGATGTCCCTAGTCCACCAAAGACGGCTGAAACTCATGATGAGGATGTGGTGATCACTGCCACCGGCTTTCAAGAACCGGGAAGGCCCACTGTGCTGGCTAAGCATTCTGCCAAAGAAGAACACGTTGAACGACGTAAAGTCAAATTCGATGTTGCTAATTACTCCCAATTGAGTGTTGGCGAAGTTTTTTCTGGCTATCTTAGTCAAGTGCACAATAGCCGTGAGCCTGAAGTAGATATGGTGAAGCAGATGCACCCGAAATTTGAGGTATGAATTCATCCTTGATTGAGTTATGCCTATTATGCCAGCCCCCAAGTCTACTGTTTATGATGAATATGTTGTAGACTTAGATGAACCATGATCATGAGTAATATTTCTTAGTAGAATCCTTTAAACTTCCGTCCTAATCCGTAGTCCCCAAGGGCCGGTTCAATCAGCATGAACGAGCCGGTCCTTCATATCCTTGTGCAGAAGACCATACTTACTTCTGTAGTTTTCAACAGTAATATGCATTAGCCCCCAAGTGCCAAGTACGCTTGCTCGCAAAGTGCTTGGGACTTATTCACTTAAGCCTCCACTGAGATAAAACTTACGGTAGACATTAGCCCCCAAGTGCCAAGTGTGGTTGCTTGTAAAAAGGCTTGGGACTTAATATTTTGCACTAATATTGATGCATGACTTAATTTTGGTGTATGAACAGACCACCACTGCTCAACTTCAATCAGAGCTTTCTGAATTGAAGAACCGCCTGGAACTGCATGAGACCGAGACCCGGAGGGCAAACTCAAAATTTGAATTCAGCGTGTCTGAATATGAAAAACTGAAAGTCGGATTTGAAACTGAGAAAGACGCCTGGGCTGACGAAAAGATTGCCTTAAACCAACGAGCTGAGAAGGCCGAGGTGGCTCTTGAAGAAGTAACCACTGAATTGTCTGGCTTAAAACGCCATGTATCTCAGATGGTCTCAGCTGTCTTTGGTAAGTTACCTTGTAATTATCAAATGTTGAATATCCCTCTTGATCATATGAACCGTCTTAACTCATCTGTGGTTGCTATGCAGGCCCCAGGAGCACCAACCTCAACCAAGACATGCTTGTGAAGCTAAAGGCAGTTTACATGCTGGTAGAACAACTTTATACTGGGACGCAGCATGCACTGGCCACAATTTCTCCATCAAACCGGATACCGACACTTTCAGTTGACGTGCTAAGAAAGCTTTCTCTGCTGCCTCAGAGGTTTGGGGAGATAAAGAGATCATGTGCAAGAGCCGGGGTTGTAACTGCTTTAAGCAGGGCCAAAGCTTGGCTACCAGAGCTAGACCCGGCTGAGCTATCAACCGGGTGCCCGAGCTTAAAAGAAGATGGCACCCCCTTTAGTAAGAAGGACTTCTCCGCCTGTGTGAAAGAAATCCGTCCTTTGGCTGCCTGATTGCTAGTGAAACCAATCTATCCCAATATGAGTCGGCTTATGATTTGGAGAATCAAAAATGCCAACACCATGTTACAAAGTGCAGGATTTGATACCCCCAATTCGTAAGCACACTTTCGCTCCTGAAGTTAACCCGGAGAACTTATTGATGATGAAGCTGAATTTCAAGCTTTAAGTGGCATTGATTGGTCATCACCCGCCTTCCACGAGATAGAACAGGACGACGAATCGGAGAAGGATGATCCGAAAGCATCGGGCCAATAAGATCAAGAAGCTTGATTCGCTGGGCGGTTCATACGCGTGACCTTAAAAAAAGTTGATCACTTGGACTCGGGGAGTCATGCAATAGGGTAGTAATAACTTTGCTTTGTCGTGCCATCGTGCACGTTTTGGTGCTCAATACTAGTAAGCCGCCCTTTAATATTTATCCTCTTTACACTTATCATTTGTTTGACTTGTGTGTAAGAAAATCCTTGAATTATCCTGCACATAGAAATAGATGACAAGAACCCTTGGCGGTTTACCGTACGGCGGGTCATAATACTTTGCATATAACCATTGATAGAGCTGGTATGAATCAGAACTTGAAACATAACTTATAATAACAATATCATACCTGTGATATTGAATTGTACTACCGGTTTATGCGACCTGTGCAGTAAGGGTGATAACCCAATCTTTAGAAGCAAAAACTTCCAAATGTTTCATGATTCTCATATGCTGGTGACTTATCATTCAAAGTCAAGTTGGGTTAATTGAAACCACATATATGCTTCAGACGTAAAAAAAAGTATCAAGAGAAACCTCGAAACTGTTTCAAAAGACTTAAATCAACAAAAAGAGAAAAAACACAAGGCTATGTTCTCTTTGGTGAATGACATCTATGTTTGAACAGGAAGCCAGACCAAAGGGGTTAACGACTATGTTCTCTTTGGTGAATGAGACCTATGTTTGAACAGGAAGCCCCCAAGTGGTTTTTGGCATTGCCCCGATCAAGTGGGTACCGACAGCTATGTTCTCTTTGGTGAATGACACCTATGTTTGAACAGGAAGCCCCCAAGTGACCTTGAGACATTTTTTAACGACTCTGATCCGAATACGACCAAAGTCGGACTAAAAGGGGTTAAGCTATAATTCGAATACGATCCATCCCCCAAATGATTAACAGGTTTGAAAAGCTATGATTCGAATACGATCAGGAAGCTGTGCCAAAGGGGATAAGCTAGATTCGAATGCGATCAGCCCCCAATGGTCATTTATGATGACAAAGACACATGATCATTTGAAGATGAAACAACAGAGACCCTGCTTTATTTATAATCCTCATAATATATACATCATCAAAAAATGTACATCATAAGAGCCGGTGGCTCATGTGTAGTAAGGCCGAAGATGAGAAATAGTCCACGGCAGGCGGGTCTCCTCCTCCGACCTACGTGAGTCTTTGTGCTCTCGAACATTGATAAGGTAGTATGACCCGTTGTTCAAGTTCTTGCTGACCACAAAGGGCCCTTCCCAAGGTGGGGATAACTTGTGTGCATCAGTTTGATCCTGGATGAGCCGGAGCACCAAATCACCTTCTTGAAAGGTTATGGCCTTAACCCGACGGCTATGATAATGGCGCAGGTCCTGTTGGTAAATCGCCAAGCATTCTACCGCCAGGTCACGCTTCTCATCTAACAGGTCAAGTGCATCCTGACGCACTTGTTCATTATCAGCTTCAACGGAAGCCGCCACACGGGGCGAGGCATGACGGATGTCACTAGGAAGAACCGCCTCTTCTCCATAAACCATGAAGAAAGGCGTGTAACCCGTAGATCTGTTGGGGGTAGTATTGATACTCCATAGTACTGAAGGTAACTTCTCCACCCAACAACCCGGTGTCCGTTGCAAGGGAACCATAAGCCGGGGCTTGATGCCTTGCAAAATTGCTTGATTGGCTCTTTCAGCTTGACCATTGGACCGGGGGTGAGCCACTGATGAAACATCAAGTCGAACATGCTCACGTTGACAAAACTCCTCCATGGCACCCTTGGATAGATTAGTGCCATTGTCAGATATAATGTTGTGTGGAAAACCAAAGAAAAAAAATCACCTTTTTTAGGAATTGAACCGCCGTGGCTGTGTCACACTTACTAACTGGCTCTGCCTCGACCCACTTTGTGAATTTATCAACCGCCACCAAAAGGTGGGTCTTTTAATCTTTGGATCTTTTGAAAGGCCCAACCATATCAAGCCCCCAGATTGCAACCGGCAAAGTAATTGGAATCATCCTCAATTCTTGAGCCGGCACATGAGCTCGTCGTAAGAATTTCTGACAATCGTCACATCTCATGACCAGATCCTCTGCATCAGCGTGAGCTGTCAGCCAATAAAACCCATGACGAAAAGCTTTGGCCACAAGGGACTTTGAACTGGCATGGTGACCACAATCTCCTTCATGAATCTCACGGCCTTCCTCGGGAGAAACGCAATGCTGAAACGCCCCAATGACACTACGATGGTGTAACTTGCCATTGGCACTTGTCATTGTCTTAGACCGCCGGGTTATCAGCCTGGCCAAAGTTTCATCCTCAGGCAACTCACCCCAGGTCATGTAAGCCAAATATGGTAGCGTCTAATCTAGAATAGCATGAAGATCCACCACCAACTGTGCCTCCGGGTCAGAATAGCCAAATCTTCCTTTGTAGGCAATTTGACGGAGGGGTTGTGCAGAACATCCAAGAAAGTGTTAGGTGGCACCGGCTTACACTGAGATCCCAAACGGCTCAAAGCATCTAGTGCCTCATTCTTCCTGCGATCAATGTGTTCCACCTGATAACCCTTGAAGTGCCTAGCAATAGCATCAACCTCACGGTGATAAGCCACCATGAGCGGGTCTTTAGAATCCCATTTGCCTGAAACTTGCTAGGCTACCAAGTCTGAGTCACCAAAACACCTTACCCGGCTTAAGTTCATCTGCTTAGCCATCCGAAGACCATGGAGCAAGGCTTCATACTCAGCTGCATTGTTAGTACAGGGAAACATCAACCTTAGAACATAACAAAATTTGTCACCTCGAGGGGAAGCTAAGACGACTCCAGCCCCCGAGCCTTCCAATTTCCTGGACCCATCAAAGTGAATCGTGCAATATGTGTTATCTGGCTTCTCTTCAGGCATTTGTAGCTCTGTCCAATCGCTGATTAAATCCACCAATGCTTGAGATTTGATGGCAGTGTGAGGCATATACTTAAAACCATGAGGTCCAAGCTCGATAGCCCACTTGGCTACCCGCCCTGTAGCTTCTCTGCTTTGAATGATATCTCCCAAAGGAGCAGTACTGACCACAGTGATGGGATGACCCAGAAAATATTGCTTAAGCTTCCGGCTGGCCATGAATACCCCATAAACAAGCTTCTGCCAATGTGGATACCTCTTCTTGGACTCAATGAGCACCTCACTGATATAATAAACCGGCCGTTGAACCGAATATTCCTTGCCTGCCTCCTTCTGTTCCACCACAACAGCCACGCTGACAGCCCGAGCATTAGTAGCCACATAGAGCAAAAATGGCTCCTTGTTAATGGGAGCAGCCAGGACTGGCGGTTCAGCAAGCTACCTCTTCAAGTCTTCAAACGCGTCGTTCGCAGCATCACTCCAAATGAAGTCACCGGTTTTCTTCATCATCTGATACAGTGGTATGGACTTCTCACCTAACCAGCTTATGAAACGGCTTAAAGCAGCAATATGACCCGCCAGACGTTGAACATCATTGATACACTTTGGTTTTGTCAAAGAGGTAATGGCCTTGATCTTCTCCGGGTTAGCCTCAATGCCTATGTTAGAAACCAGAAATCCCAAAAGCTTGCCTGCTGGCACACCAAAGACACACTTGGCTGAGTTAAGCATCATATTATAGACCCGGAGATTATCAAAGGTCTCCTTCAAATCGTGTATCAAGGTTTCCTTCTCTCTGGATTTCACCACAATGTCATCCACATAAGCATGAACATTACGCCCAATCTGAGTGTGAAGACAATTCTGCACACAGTGCTGGTAAGTCGCGTGGGTACTCTTGAGCCCAAAAGGCATAGATACATAGCAGAAGGCTCCAAAGGGAGTAATAAAAGTTGTCTTCTCCTGGTCCTTAACTGCCATCTTGATATGATGATAACCAGAGTAAGCATACAAAAAACTCAAATGCTCACAACCTGCCGTAGCATCAATGATTTGATCTATACGAGGGAGAGCAAAGGGATCAGCCGGACAAGCCTTGTTTAAGTCCGTGTAATCCACACACATACGCCAAGTGCCATTTTTCTTGAGCACCAGCACCGGGTTAGCCAACCACTCAGGATGAAACACTTTAACAATGAACCCAGCTGCCAAGAGCTGGGCCACCTCTTCACCAATGGCCTTACGCCTCTCCTCATTGAAGCGACAAAGGAATTGCTTGACTGGCTTAAACTTCGGATCAATAATGAGAGTGTGCTCAGCGAGTTCCCTCGGTGCACCCGGCATGTCAGAAGGTTTCCATACAAAGATGTCCCGGTTCTCACGGATGAACTCGATGAGTGCGCTTTCCTATTTGGGATCCAGATTAGCACTGATACTGAACTGCTTGGATGAGTCGCCAGGAACAAAACCAACAAGCTTGGTATCATCGGCCGATTTAAAATTCATCACCGGTCCATGCTCCGTAGTTGGCTTCTTCAAAGATGTCATATCAGCCGGGTCAACATTTTCCTTAAAATTTCAACTCTTCCGCTGCGCAGACCGACTCAGCATAAGCCGCGTCACCTTGTTCACACTCCAAGGCTATCTTCCAACTTCCATGTACTGTGATGGTCCCTTTGTAACCCGACATCTTGAGCTATAGATAAACATAACACGGCCACACCATGAACTTGGCATAAGCCGGCCGTCCAAACAGAGCGTGGTACAGACTTCTAATCTTGACCACTTCAAAGGTTAACTTCTCAGCCCTGGAGTCGTGCTCATCTCCGAAGGCTAATTCCAGTTCAATCTTACCAATTGGATATGCCGACTTACCGGGCACCACCCCGTGGAAAATAGTGTTGGATGTCTTAAGGTTTTTATCAGTTAACCCCATGTGACGGAAAGTCTCATAATAAAGGATATTAATGCTTCTACCTCCATCCATCAGTACCTTAGTAAACTTATATCCACCAACTTGAGGCGCCACTACCAAAGCCAAGTGACCCGGATTATCAACCCCGGGCAGGTGATCCTCCCGGCTCCACATAATGGGTTGCTCAGACCATCGCAAGTATTGGGGAACTGCCGGTTCAACGGTGTTCATAGCCATCTTGTGAAGCTTCTGGTCCCGTTTGCACAAACTTGTGGTGGAAACGTGATACTGCCCGGTGTTCAACTATTTTGGATGACTTTGATACCCGGATTGCTGCTGCTGCTGACCCCCCTGGCCAGATTGCTGATTGTAACCACACTGGTTACCTTGATTATATCCACCCTGATTACTTTGGTGGCCCTGGGAGCTGGAATTAGAACCGCCACCACCATAACCCGGGCCTTGGGAACCGTCACCACCTGAGCCGCCTCCCGTCCCTTGATCACTGTCAAACGCATTGGAATTTTTGAAAGCCTTCATAATTGTACAATCTTTCCAAAGGTGAGTGGCTGGCTTCCCCTGCGAGCCATGCCTTGCACATGGCTCATTAAGCAATTGTTCAAGAGTAGAACCTGACCTGCCGTTCCGAGGAGGTGACCTCCCCTTACGACATTGATTGTTGCCATGTGCATTAGTGTTAGCCACAAACTCCAAGCTACCATCAGCCTTGCATTTACCATTGTCCTGCGCATTCGCCGGGTTAGGTTGCGGACCCTTAGCATTGATGTTCTTCTTTCCCTTCCCTATCTTATCATCATCAGAATCGGGATCCTTGGTACTACCAGAGTTGGCATATTCCGATAGAGCCGCCATCAACTGGCCCATGTCATTACAATCACGCTTGAGCCGCCCCAGCTTCTGCTTAAGAGGCAAAAACGACAATTTTTCTCCAACATTAAGACCACAGAGTCGGCGTTCATGTTATCGGATGAATGTATGATAGACTTGACCCAGTGCACCCAATGGGTAGTGGATTCACCCTCCTCTTGCTTGCAATTAGTCAAGTCCACAATTGACATGGGCTACTTGCATGTGTCTTTAAAGTTCTGAATAAACCGGGCCTTCATATCTTCCCATGACCTGATGGAATTGGTAGGCAGCCTCTTTAACCAAGTACGGGCCGTTCCATCCAGCATCATGGTCAAATATTTGGCACACGCAGCGTCACTGACCTCCAGTAGCTCCATGGCCATCTCATAACTTTCAATCCATGCCTCGGGGGGTAAGTCGGCTGTGTAATTAGGCACCTTTCAGGGTCCTTTGAAATCCTTGGGAAAACGCTCATTACGCAGAGTTGGCACCAAACAGGGTACACATGTAGACCGAGAGGTCATGCCTGCCTCAATCGAAGTTGTAGGATAAACCGGAAAAGGCTGGTGAGCCGCCTGCTGAACTGCCTGCTGAGCCGCCTTCTCGGCTTGTTGACTCAAGTTAAGAGCACCATCACATGCCGGGTCATGCCCGCGCGGCTGGTCTCGGCGCTGGTCATTACTTGAAACGACCGGTGAGTCCATGCGCCTGCTATAACTCCGGCTCCGGCTTGGGCAAGGGGTTGACTGAATCATGTCTCGACTATAAGAGTATGCCTCCTACTGTGCCAAGGCTGTCTGAAGAAGTTCTTTGACCCTTCGTGTTTCAACCACCGTCAGAGAGTCGCCATCCACTGGGAGAGCCACCAATCGTGCTACCGTAGCAATCATGTTCTCCAATGGATTAGAATAATGACCCGGTGGCGTTGGTACATGCTGAGGCAGAGCGGTATTCGGACGAGGGGGTTTCGTCATGCGTGGCTGAACCGGCGTTCCTGCCCCGGGCACTGTAGTCCGGTTTATCTCCGGCGGGTTACTGGGCCCTGCATCGGGCATGCGGAAGTGGTTTCGAGGCTCATAAACCGTAGGCAGATGGGACTGGTGTCTTCTCCTCATGATCTCATTTGACGCGTTCTGATCCATCGTAAGCTGAAAAGCCTCTGATTGAATCCGCTAGGCCCGAGCACCCAAAGCAGCCCGTTCTGCAGTCATCCTGACTTCCTCCGCCGCCAGGTCTTCCTTAGCTTGTGCTACCTCCTCAGGTAACTGCGCCACCTCCACATCATGCTGAGCTTGATTCGCCGGGTTGACCACTGCTGTTAGCAGAGCCGTCAAATTATCCATTAAAGCCATCAAAACCTGAGCCGGCGGGCGCGCAGGGCCTCCTGCCCCAGCTGCCGTCACCGCTGCTGACCCGGAAGTCATTGTTGCCGCAGTCGTAGAGTTTTGCCCAGGTTGCGTGCCAGCCATGAAGATCCCGACTCTGTTCGGCGGCTCATAGGGGTCCGGAATACTGTTGCCATCCGAATAGCCCCCAAGCCCGCCATCTTGCAGTTGATACAACAAATCCGTCTCACCCGTGGATGACTCACCATCAGAGTAGATGGCTGTCTCACCGCCAGACACAAATCCTTTAGAGAATTCCACTACATGGATGCATCCTACGAAGGCACGCTTCTCGGCGGGCTGAACTCGGGCGGGTCTCGCATGCTAAGCCGTCTCGATGATGTCGGTGCAGATGTCTGGCTCAGGGCCCGGTTCGCCGATCTTGCCGATGAAGACGTGGATTCCACCGAAGGGGACTCGGTACCCGTACTCAATTGAGTCGGCCTTGGGGCCCCAGCCTGCATCGTCGATGTAGAGCTTGCCGCGACAACTCTTGGTCATCCTGCCCACAGCGTATCCCTTGAGCCCTTCGAAGCTGCCCTTTAAGAACTCAAATCCACCGTGTGTTGTCCCCACGGTGGGCACCAACTGTCGTGGAAAGGTCACGACAGATGTCCTAGCGAAAGGACTTAGTCGTGGAGCCATCGCAACTAGGAAGCTTAAAGGGGTTAAACGGGACAAAGGACACGGGAGTTTATACTGGTTCGGCCCCTTGCGGTGAAGGTAAAGGCCTAATCCAGTTTGGGGTGGTATTTCTTATGTCTCGATTACCAGGGAGCGAATCCGCTTGACCTAGCTTTCGATCTATTGTTTCTTGTCCTGAACCGCCGCCGGGTCGTCCCTTTATATACAGAGGTCGACGCCCAGCGGCTTACAGAATCTCGGACGGCTATAAACAGTGTCCGGCTCGGTGACTATATATTCTTCCTTAAAGTACAAACTATTACATATATGGCGGTTTACCCTTACGGGCCTTAAGCTGCCTTTGGGCCTTGGGCCCTTTAACTAAACCGTCATCTTTAGAACGTCTTCGCGGGCTTCATGATGATGAATCACCATAGGTATAACCCGGCCCCTCCTGGGCGGGTCATACCTGATAGTTATATCCCCAACACTACCGGTCTTTATAAATGGCACAATAGGTTGACCGATATAGTCTATAACAATTTTATTGCTAACAAGTAAATTACCCTTCTTCATTGGTCTTTCAAAATTACTAATGAATTTTTTTCTTATAGAAGCATCGATAATAAAGTTGCGACCAAATCGGAATATAGGCAAATCACTTGCTAGACATACCTCTTCAATTACGTTGGGAGAGCATGATGGTTGTATCACTTGAATAATACTTTGTTCCACTTTTGACTGACTCTCCAATGCCTTGGCATACTCTTTTCCTTTGATAGATTCGCTACGCATACTATTTGATTCGGCTTTTCAATAACCGGATTTTCTTTGTTACCAGAATCAATACTTTTCGCTTTTTGAATTTGCAAGGCTTCTCGCTCTTGTCTTATTTTAGCCCACATCTCAGCTTGGCGAGCTTTAAACCTTTTCATCTCAATTTCCATCCACTCCTCATGAGATTGCCTCCCAATACTTTGAGACTCTTTCAGAAATGAGGTGCCGAAACTTTGCAATTGTTTAGGGAGTACATTGGTTGCTACAGAACTAGGCGAATGCATCATTTGCACAACTCTTACTTTTATAGCAGCAAAGTCATGAGGCTTCCCACTTTCTATTAGTTCTTGGCGAATAGAGTTGCACAAATCCCAAGAGAATGCAAGCTTGTTTTCAATTACCCAGTCTGGATACGTTTGCCCCCAATGGCTCTAGACTCTTTCGGCAATGAGATGTTGCCGAAATTCTGTAATTGTGTAGGGGGAACATGATATGCCACGGAAGTAGGTGAACACACATGTGATCCTATAGAATTTTCACTTATTCGGCTATCAGTGTGAAGGTGTGAAGCCGAATTATGAATACCTACAGTTGCATATGGTGCCAAAAAGTTAATAGCATGAGGTGTAGCATATGATTGTTGAGGGTAATTGACCGATTTACTAGTAGTAGCGTGGCCAATTCCCCTATCCACCGGCATGTTTGAATTAACATATTGCAAGTTATTTGCCGATAAATAAAAAGGTGAAACACTTTGTTGCATGCTATTGGAATTTTTAACACGAGGTGTTTGAAATTGATTACCTAAACACATCATGTTGTTCATCGGCATATGGATTTGTGGGGTTGCCGGTGCATGAGAGTTAGGATACATATGTTGTATGTTGCTAAAATCATAAGAATTTGAAGCATGAAAATTACTTTGTATCGGCCCTTGCACGTATACATGCATGATTGATGAAATTAGGGCAAGCCGATACATTTTGCACATTAAGCGATCTAGCAACAACATATGAATTATTTGCATCTACGAAGGAGAATTGGGTATTCATATTACCTTTGTAGATCACAACTTCTTGATGACGATCTCTTCTTAGCAAGAACGGGCCGGAGACCGTTCGAAGCTTCGATCCCCAGTGGAGTCGCCAAAAAGTGTGTTCGCACACGAACACGTCAGAGTGTACCCTCGACGCCGGGGGTGATGCACCGCAGCTCACGTTGAAGGAGACCCGCGAGAAGCGCGGTACGCAAAACAATCCCGCAGGCTCTTTTGTAGACCCGAAACTCCACACGCCCGGGACGAACCCCGTCAGGGCGCGCGGCGGCTATGGGCTGCCCTAGGTCGACCTGATCGCCCCTAGGGCCTCGAGGTTCGCCGCCCTGCAACAAGAAGAACAGACGAAGAACGAAGAAGAAGAAGAACTAGGGTTAAGGAGAGAAGATAAAAGATAAAAAGTGGTAGATGATTTGATCGATTGTGTGTTGTTTAATCGGCTATCACCTCTCATCTATTTATGAGGCGGCTGGACTTCCCGTGCAAGAAAAGGACTCCAAATCACGTCCAAATCTTTCCAAAATTAGCCGAACTCGGATTTAGGCAAGTCTGGGACAACAGTTCAGTTTTTAGGTCCCACAGGCCATAAACAACCTCGGATGAAGATGAGCCCAAAAGCAAATTTGACCGTTTCGACGAGACGAACAAATTTAATGTTGAATGTTTTTTCATCAGAGACCGTCTTCAGGGGTTTTATTCTGTTTTCTGATGTCTCGGGAAGAAAAATCCAAAACCCAGACAAACAACCCGAGAGTGTCCAGCCGTCCTCGAAGAAATCCAAAACCCGGATGATTATTCCCGAAGTGTCCAGCCATTCTGATGTGGCCGCGCATTTTTGGCTCTAATTTTTGCATATGAACCTGGATTGGGACGATATTTATATCAAAATCCACCGTTTCGACGAGATGAAGACAATTCATGTAGATCATTTTTCCATACGAGGCCGTCTTGGGGCGTAATCAGCCGAATAGTGTTCTGAATACAAAATCTCAGTACTTCGAACACAACTTTGACCTTAGAGATGAGATCGGATGGCTATGGCCCAAATATCATAGTTTCTCCTTTTGAAGATATAGAACTTTCTCACTTTGAGCACTTTTTCATTTGAGGCCATGTTAATTGTGTTTTTAACCATGCCAAAATCGGATGTCAACACAATACAAAAGCAACACTCACGTATACACACACACTTCGTAATCGATGAGAACGTCGTCTCATCCTAAACGCATATTGTCAGAATGCCTAGAATAAATTTGGAAAAATGGGACACTCAAGATAAGTGAATGACTTGTCCTTCCTTTTTCCTAGAGGCAATCACAACATAGACCGTTCAAGAATCACTTGTGTTTCGGTACACCTCCCTAAACATATCGACGACGACTGAGATTAGCTCATACTTCTTTATACTAAAGGGCAGGATGGTAAGTACGTTGTATGCATCGAGCACACTGATGCATGACATTTCCACCTCCGCCATGGGCTGGGTCATTTAAGACCTTTTTTACTCTTCCGTTAAAATTCAAAAAATCCGTGAACAACATGATTCGAACTATGATGCCCAGGCAACATAAAAACAATGGTAACCAACATGACATCTTAGTTATTGTGACTTTATACTTGTTTCTTCATCAATAAAGCTAAAACAACGCATTGGTTTCCCCTGATTTTGGTTGTAGTTTTCTTCGGTTTTTGTTTTGGTTGGTTTTTTCTCTAGGTTTTTCTTATTCTATTTTTTTCCATTTTATTTTATTTTATTTTTTAAAATTCTTGAAAAAATTTATTAAATTCACAAACTTTTTTAAACCGAGAAATTCTCTTCAAATTCATGAACTTTTCTTAAAAACCATGAACTTTTTTTTGAATTCACACGTCTTTTTTTTCGAAGCACGCATACTTTTTTTCCAAATTCATGGACTTTTGTCTCAAATCGATGAATTTGTGTTTTCAAAATTGATGAGCGTTTTTTTTAAAATCAATGAACTTTTTTCAAACTTGTAAACTTTTTTCAAAATCGATGACCATTTTTGCAACTTTCTAAAAGAAACAAAATCGATGACCCTTTTCGGTTAAACCGAAATAACTGAAAATAGCTTTGTTGTGTGAAAAATAAACACAGATATGAGTTGAACCATTCAACACCCCTCCTTTATTGGCGTCCATCCACCTCGCTCAAAGAAAAAGCTAGCGATGTGGCACACCCCCCCCCCCCCCGTCTGCCCTAGGCCAGCCCAATCTACATTTTTTTTTCCTTTTCTGTAAGACCTTCGAAAACCATTCTGGTTTTAAAAACAATCACAAATGTATGAAATGTTTGTGTTTCAGGAAAAAAAGTTGGTAAATTTTAAAAAACGTACATGGTTTGCACTTTGTGTTCAAGATCATTGTTGGGAATTTTTCAACAAATTATTGGAAAAAGTATTCAACTTTATAAAATTTTCATACACAATTTGAAATTTCAAAATGTTGACAAATTTCAAGAAATGGTTAGGATATAAGAAAATGTTCATGTAGATTGATAATGACGAAAATTGCAAATAACTGAACCATTCAAATTAGTAAAAACTGCGATCACGGATGCACTGGTTTGGCCTAGTCTTGCACACTCGTCTCAACTGGTGTTTTTTGGACTATGGATAAATCACCCCAACTTATTGCAGCAGCCTGACACGAATATATGAGACATCCTTGTTTGAACAACTTCCGACAATGTTTGCATGCTGAGGCACGTCTGACCATTTATCGACCTTTTAACCGAGAAAACCTCAGAAAATGCAAATTTTGCCCAAACCCCAAACAACTTCGCATGGTGCTTTGAGCAAGTCATACAAGGCCATGGAAAAAAATGGAGCCGTTGAACGGATATCAAGAAACAATGAGCTCTTAAACGGAGCTTTCTCACTTACCATGGACACCCTACATGGAACATGCGTTTTTTTGGATATTCTTGGAATTACCCCAATTTTTGCAAGCAAGTAGGCCTTCCCATGGTAGACATCCATGTCAGATTTGAAGGGAAAAACAATTTAAACCCATAATTTAACACTGTATGCTTTTTTCAAAGCATTTAAAAAATAATCAAAGGAAAAAAATATTTAAAACCATAATTTAAAAAACTTATTTAGGATTTTTATTTTTGGTATTTCAAAAAAATATTCCAAATCTTGAACAGGTTTTAAAAACAATAATAACGTTCAAATCGGAGACAAATGAATAAAAGTAAAAGAGAAGAAAAACGAAAAAAAGAAAGAAAAAACGCTTAGGTCTTGGCCCAACTAGCTGAGTTTTGTTCTTCGTTCAGGAGCCATGGTACCATAATTCGAGGCTCACAATCTCGCCAAGTTTGCTTGTAATCTAAATTTAGGTCGACAAATGTGTGGCTGGGCAATCCCCATGATCCACGACCTGTACCTATGAACATTCTTGATTAATAAAGTGGCGAGTTTCTCAACAACAAAAAAGCGCTCGCAACTTTCAAAAAAGTTCACCGATTCAAAAAAAAGTCCATGTTTTAAAATTTTGTTCAAAAATTAATAAAATGATAGTTTTTTCAAAAAAATTCAGGAATTTTCAAATGAAGTTTATGGTTTCAATTTTGTTCAGAATAAAAAATTCCTATTTTCAAATATTTTGTACACAAATACAAAAAATGTTCGGTGAAATCCATAAGAAAATTGGTTTCAAATTTTTGTTTGTATTTTTATTTTGTATTTTTTAATTAAAAATTTGTTAGCACTTTGCCAAAAATGTTTGTGATCAAATTTTGTTCACTTATTAAAATGTTCGTATTTTCTCATTCTGAGAAATTTTTCAAGACGCGATTTTTGTTGTATATGTACAATTTATTAATATATGATTTGTTTGAACAAATTTAGAAAAATTGAACAATTTTTAAATTTTTTAACATATTTTTAAAAGCTTGAGCAGTGTTTGGCAAAAGAAAAAAGAAACTAAAACCGACAAATGAACAAGAAATACGTCATGAAAAAATTAGAAAACTCAGGTTTTCTAGAAAAAAGATAGATAATCTGAAAATATATTCACGAATTTGGAAACAATCCTGGATTTGACAAAGGTCCTTGTGTTTTGAAAATATAGTTGCAAATAAATTGTATTTGAAAATGTTAAGTAGAGTCTTCGCCAAAAACATGAAAAAAGTTTGCAGTTTTGGAAAAAGTTCATGAAATTGCAAAAATGTTCACGAACTTGAAAAAGATTCACAAATCTGAGAAAAGTTCATGAATTAAAAAAAGAATATTGAAAAATTCACTCATTTGAAAAAAAGGAAAAGATACAAGAAAACTAAAATAAGATAAAAACCCGATTGAAAACCGAGAAAAAACTAGCCAGAGCAACTGCATACAAAAGGAAAATCGGAGTATTTATTTTTAGCGTTATATTTGATGCACTACAAAAGATGGAAAAGGAAGAACTTGGACATAGCAGGTGATGTATCCTAGGTGGTTAATGCGTCTGGTTTTCAAACATGAGGTTTTGAGTTCAACTCTGAGATAATGAGCTTATTTTTTTAAGGTTGCAAAAAAAGTTGTGCATCCCAGGTGAGAGGGGGGGGGGGGTGTACAGCGTATATGTTCCGACGGACATATGTAAGTGGATAGGATTTGTGAAAGGTCTGTATTGCGCTTTATACATTTATTAGGGGGTGGGGTGTAAAGTTCTGTATTGCCCTTTACACGTTTATTAGGGGGGGGGGGGGGGTTGTCAACAGAAAATATGATATGGGCTTCTTGCGGGCGCTGGTCAAAACAAACCAGCATATTACAATTCGGCCACCGGAGTAGCTGCTCACAGGACAATCAGCCCACTTAGCAGCAAAGCACATGATTACTCAGCAATCGGACGGCTAGGGACGGCCAGTAACTATGATCTGACGGCCAAAATTGTTAAGTGCGTGAGAGGGCAAGGAATAGGTGCGGCTATACTGTCCTTAATTTAAAAATATAGTGAGCATGATGATAGGAATTGTCCCCTGAATAGTATGTTTGTTACAACAAGTGGGGAGTGCCCAAGTTAATGCCGCAAACACCCCCCAAGTGAACTTAGATTCTTGTACATGCACCCCCATCAAAAGAGGGCTTCCTGGAAGTTGTCGGGGTCCAAGAGCACCCAAAGCTCTTCGTGACACAACTCCAAAAGAAATATGGCAGGGGCACATTCAAAGAGGACGTGGCTCGTGTTCTCTGATTCACTACATAGCACACATGTGTCATCGCCTGGGTCATGGCGTTTTCAAACATTAGGAGCAAAAAGGAAGCTTATTTCACGCAGGTTGTCAACGGAAGGCTCTAATCTTTAGCGGAACAGATGTGGACCAAAGCATTTTTGAGTGATGGATGGGAGGGTGTGGATGAGTTTGTTGTATATCGAGTTAACCGAGAAGCAACCTTATGCTTCAAGGTCCCAAAGAACTCTCTCTCTCTCTCTCTCTCTCAAAAGATAATTGTACTTTGGGATATCTCAAGCATGAGAACCTCCCAATAACTGCACTCTGTGGCACTAAGGTTCTGAAGGAAGATAATGTTGATACGATTGTCCCTAAAAACATCTTTGGCAACGATATCTGGGTTAGTGGCTAAAACAACAAAAGTTATGTTTATTTAGAGTAAAGGGGGTCGGGCATGAAAAGGGGGCACTTGGTCGAAACATTTGGCTAGCCAAAATTGATGTCCCCACTGTTGCCCACATCAAAACTAGCTCCCAGATTGAAGACCTCTTTTTAATGGATATCATTCCATACCTGAGAGTCCTCTTGCTCATAGGGAAGAAGGAAGAGTTCAGGATATACTTAGCCTTAAGAATCTGCACCCAAAATACCTAAGCTGATCCAAACAAATAGCTCGGGAAAGATAAATGGATCTGAAGCGTATCTCGCACATCGGGGATTGTAGTGCAGTAGGTGCACCACTCCTACAACAGCTTTTAAATGTTTTGAAAACATTTAGCACATTAACATGACGCCAATCTATAGTCTCATAATTTGAAATCAAAATTTGAAACATAGGACAAATGAAAATGTCAAATAATTTATCAATAGAGATAATGGACCAAATCTAAATCCCAACTTTGATTATGCACTATTCTATGTTGAATTGGTACTGGGTGCACGACAAATCCTGTTTGCTGCTCTATGCAATATACCGTCGACCTATCGAACAGACTAGCAAACAAGGAACTCAACTGGATCGGCCCATTGAGCCACGGATTCCGATTTTGGTAACCTTGTTCTGTCTTATTTTCACCTGTTTTGGGAACCTTCAAGAAGGTTACTAAATGGTTCTTTTTGTTTATTTTTTTCATGATTTCTTCATAGGTTTAGTTTCTTTTATTTTATTTTTATAAAAAACTTCAATTTGCAAAAATGCTCATAGTTTTGAAAAATAATTGCATTTTAAAAAATGTTCAAAGAAAACCCGTGTCACAAGAAATGTTTGTAAAGTTGAAAAAATGTTTTCATGTTTTCCAGAAAATGTTCGCTGATATGAAAAGATGATCACATTTCCAAAAAAAATGGTTTGCAAAGTTAAACACAAGTCACTTTAGAAAAAAAAATTACAAAAGTTTGTGTTTTAAAACAAAACCAAAATCATGAAAAATGTTCATGTTTTCAACAAATGTTCACAAATTTAAAACATATTTGCATTTTCAAAAAGGTTCTTAAATTTTTTTAAAATGGTCCCGATCCAATTCATGATTTAAGAATAAGAACGAGATATTGACTTTTTTTTTTATCTTTTCCATGTTTTTTTTCAAAAAACCGAATGGGAAAGAACTAGAAAGAAACCATTCACTACATTAACCTCGAGACACCATTGTAGCTCGAGTTTGCTACAGTACCCACTCACACTCGCTATAGTAGCCCGTGCAATGGGCAGGCCCACCTAGGATGCCCCTATGTGCGGTAGTCAGAGCGTCAAATAGGGGGTCCCCCAGGGTGCACCATAGCCACGAGCCCGGTGCAACATATTAGAATCGCATTTTCATGAAGAGAAGCAGAGTCAAACCCAATAGGTATTGTGTTTTAAAGTTGGATATGATGAAGGCATATGACAGAGTTGAGTGGGCTTATCTTCAGTCCATCATGAAAAAATTGGGTTTTTCTTCAACATGATTTCAGTAATTATGGGCATTATAAACTCTGTGTCAATTTCAGTCATTTTTAATGGAACCAAACTAGAACAATTTGAACCCGCAAACAGTATAAGATAGGTAGATCCAATCTCTCCACACCTTTTCTTATCACCAGTAGAGGGCCTTTCGTGTCTTTTAAAATCTCAGTCATCACAGCTCAGTGGAACCAAGGTGGCCTCGACGGCTCCCCCAGTGAACCATCTTTTAGTTGTAGATGACAACCTGCTATTTTTCAAGGAAGGTGTTAATGAAGCAGAGGAAATATTAAACATGTTAGATACTTACTACAAGGCTTTGGGACAGAGGATAACTCGAGAAATGACCTCCATATTGTTCACCAAATGTTGCCCTCATATTGTGATGTTGTGAAGGGTAATCTTCAGGTCCCAAATGCATCATTGGGTGATAGATATCTAGGGATGCCCATCGATGTGGGGCACTCTAAGAGGGTCACTTTCAAATATCTCAATGACCGGGTTTGGGAGAATGTTAAAGGCTGCATTGGATAACTGTTATCGGCAGGAGGCAAGGATGTCCTAATTAAAGCGGTGGCATAAGCTATCCAAATTTACTCTATGGCTTGGTTTAAGCTTAATTCCCTGTGGTCTTTGTGAGCATATTAATTCGTTGACACCAAAATTTTGGTGGGGAAGTAAGCAAGGAGAAAGAAAGGTTGCCTCTGTCTCGTGGGAGGTGATGACACCACCCAAATATTTGGGAGGATTGGGATTTTGAGATCTGGAGCTGTTTAACCTTGCTCTTCTCAGAAGAGAAGCTTGGAGGATATTGGAAGAACCTATATCTTTAAGTACAAGGATACTAAAAGCCGCTTACTTTTCAAAGGGGTCAATTCTTGAAGCCGAGCTTAGTTTCCGGCTGTCACAAGTATGGAGAGCTATCTTGGAAAGCCGGGAATGAAGCAAGATATACTCAGAATAATTGGCAATGGCTAGTCAACAAAGATTTGGTCTCATAACTGAATTCCTAGAGAAGGTTCATTGAGAACGTTGTTATATCTGGTGGCCGATCCCTCACAACTTGTGTCTGAGCTTCTTATAGCTCCTTACTACTTTGTGGAATGGGCAACAGTTCATACATGTTTCCTCTGAATGGATAAAGATGAGATTACGAAAATCCGAATTAGCACTAGATCTATGATGTTTGGGCATGGAACCATGACCGAATGGGTAATGTTCAGTTTGTTCTGCATATAGACTATTGATCACAAAAAAGTGAATAGAGAAAACCGCCTTGATGGAAGGAGTGGTACGTCCAACACTAAGAAGGAAGCGCAAGCATGAACATTCCTATGGAAAATCTCTGTACAAGCAAAACTTAAAGTTTTTGTTTTGTGACTAGCGCGACACTGTTTGTCTATTGATAATCCCTAAGTGCATGGAGTATTACAGCACTTTTAAAAGTGGAGGAGGTGAGTATGGAGTGTCGAACGCAAAGGGAACCGTAGGTAGGAATTGTATTCTCTCAAGTCTTATTTTTCAGATAGTACCCTATGTGCAACAAACATTGTTTTTGCTAAACTTTTTAGCGAAGATAGTTTGCAGGTTCTAGAAAAAGTGAGAAAGAGAGTGTGTAATAGCGGTGATATAAGATGTGTAATTGTCATTAGGCAATTGGCTATGATACTAGAAAGGTAATCATAATTTGTTGGGGAATGTTGCATGGAAAACAAAAAAAAATTATGCACACGCAAGATCTATCCATGGAGATGCATAGCTACGAGAGGGGAGAGTATGTCTACGAAAGCGGAAGCGTTTATCAACATGGTTAATGTAGTCGAACACCTTCACGATCCAACCGATCAAGTACCAAACATACGACACCTCTGATGACCCACAAGTATAGGGGATCGCAATAGTTTTCGAGGGTAGAGTATTCAACCCAAATTTATTGATTTGACACAAGGGGAGCCAAAGAATATTCTCAAGTATTAGCAGTTGAGTTGTCAATTCAACCACACCTGGATAACTTAGTATCTGCAGCAAAGTATTTAGTAGCAAAGTAGTATGGAAGTAACGGTAATAGTAGCAAAAGTAACAATAGCAGTTTTGTAGTAATTGTAACAGTGGCAACGGTAAAGTAAAGCAAAGAACAATATGTGAAAAGCTCGTGGGCATTGGATCAGTGATGGGTAATTATGTCGGATGCGATTCCTCATGTAATAATTATAACATAGGGTGACACAGAACTAGCTCCAATTCATCAATGTAATGTAGGCATGTATTCCGAATATAGTCATACGTGCTTATGGAAAAGAACTTGCATGTCATCTTTTGTCCTACCCTCCCGTGGCAGCAGGATCAAGAACTCACATATATTCATGAAAACATAATAGGTTCAGATCTGAAATCATGGCACTCAGGCCCTAGTGACAAGCATTAAGCATAGCAAAATCATAGCAACATCAATCTCATAACATATTGGATACTAGGGATCAAACCCTAACAAAACTAACTTGATTACATGGTAAATCTCATCCAAACCATCATCGTCCAGCAAGCCTACGATGGAACTACTCACGCACGGCGGTGAGCATCATGAAATTGGTAATGGAGGATGGTTGATGATGATGACAGTGATGGATTCCCCTCTCCAGAGCCCTGAACGGACTCCAGATCAGCCCTCCCGAGAGAGTTTAGGGCTTGGTGGCGGCTCCGTATCGTAAAATGTGATGAATCATTCTCTCTGATTTTTTTCTCCCCGGACGTGAATATATGGAGTTGGAGTTGAGGTTGGTGGAGCTTCAGGGGGCCCACAAGGCAGGGGGCGTGCCCTAGGGGGGGGGGCACCCTCGTGGATAGGGTGTGGGCCCCCCGGTGCTGATTCTTTCGCCAGTATTTTTTATTAATTCCAAAAAGTTGCTCCGTGGATTTTTCAGGTCATTCTGAGAGCTTTTATTTCTACACAAAAATAACACCATGGCATTTCTGCTGAAAACAGTGCCAGTCCGGGTTAGTTCCATTCAAATCATGCAAGTTAGAGTCCAAAACAAGGGCAAAAGTGTTTGGAAAATTAGTTACGACGGAGACATATCAACCTCCACGTTCAGCACACATTCAGCTCGATGATGTCCTTGCCTTCTTTATCCAGCAAGACGGGCGAAGTAGTAGATAAGTTCCGGCAACACGATGGCATGGTGACGGTGGTGGTGCAACTATCTCCGTAGGGCTTCGCCGAGCACTATGAAATTTATGACCGAGGACAAACTAGAGAGAGAGGGGCGCCGCACACGGATTTGGGATCGTGGTGTGTGATGCCCCTCTCCCTCCTCTCATATATATAGGGGGGAGGAGGAGGCAGCCCTAGGCGCGCCCCCTCCCTTTCCTTCCTTTAGGCATGGAGGAAAGGGTAGGAGGGGGGCCGGTTGCTGCCGTGCCTCACGCTCACCCCTTCCATATTTGATGCATGGGGGAGGAAAGGGGGACCGGCTGCCCTAGGGCGCCTCCTCCTTCCTTCTGTGCATGGCAAGAGAGGTGGAGCATGCCCAGGCCCTTGTGAGCTGGTGTGCCTCCCTCCTTTGAACCATGAGGCCCACCAAGTCCTACCGGTGGTCTCCCGGAACCCTTCCAGTACTCCGAAGACTATCCGGTGCATCCCAAAACCCGAATACCTTCATCCTATATATCAATCTTTACCTCTGGACCATTCCGGAGCTCCTCATCATGTTCGTGATCTCATCTGGGACTCCTAACAACATTTGGTCACTAACTCATATTGTAAGTGCATTTAGTACCACCCCTAGTTGGTTTTGGAGTATTGACGACAAACCTGGTTGAGGGACTAATGTGTTTGTGAGAATTGCAGGATAACACAGGTAGTAGTCCCCATTGATTCGGTTTACCTACCGGAGATGACCCCTAAAAATGTGTGAAGACATTGAAGACAATGGTGATCTGTGAAGCTATTCACGTTGAAGACGATGACATGAGAAGACATCGCGTGAAGACTATGGAGCGCGAAGACTTAGTTGTTTCGTTGTTTCCTTTTCTTGTTTGTTAAGTCATAGGAACCACCGTACTGTTAAGCGGGGTCCAAGTGAACAAAGTCAGAGTGACTGAAGTGATGCTCAACCAAATCCTATGTCTTCGAGCGAAGACAATGAGGAAAAATCTTATCCAGAGTCAGATGAGTCAGCTTTACTTGTAGCCCAAGTCAAGCTGCCGCGTGTGTTTGAAATCTGACCGTTGAGACACGTGTTAGTTCCTTAGTGACCAAGGGTCATTTCGGACAAATCAGGTCGAGTTGCCTAGTGGCTATAAATAGCCCACCCCCTACACCATAAATTGGTGGCTGCTCAGATTTAATATACGGCTTTTGTCGTTTGAGAGCAACCCACCTCCAAAGATTTTGAGAGAGAATCCTTGCAAGGACAAAGCCCAAACCACCCAGAGCCCAAAGAGTGTTTGGCATCACTGAAGTCTTTCTGTTCGCGTGATCTGAATACTTGTTACACTTGAGGACTGTGAATCCTCTAGCCGGTTAGGCGTCACGTTCTGAGCATCCAAGGATCATTGTGGATTGCCGATGAACGAAGTCTGTGAAGGTTTGGAAGACTATGTTGAAGACTTATCAGAGTGATTGGGCGGGGACTAAGTGTCCTTAGCTCAAGGGAAATAAGGTGAAGACGCGGTCTTCTGAGTTGAATCTCAGCCTCCCTAACCAGACGTACAGTTGTCACAACAACTGGAACTGGTCGAACAAATCTCTGTCCTCCCGAAGCTACTGGTTCTATCTCTCACTTCTCTTTACTTACAGTTTGTCTTCGTGAAGTCATTGCCTGCTTGCATTATCTGTTTGACTTGACTATGTGACTACTTGTTCTGATTGGCTTCATACTATCTTCCATCCCGATCTTTACTACCTAGCTGCATGTAGTCTTCGTGCTTTCACTTCATTAAATACTTGACTATGGCTTGTCTAGTGTAGTCTACCTTCCGCTGCATAAGAATAGTGTTATTTCTATTGTTTGTATTCGAAACTCCCGTGTTTTGAAGACTTTCATAAAAATCGCCTATTCACCCCCCTCTAGTTGATAACTAGCCCTTTCAATTGGTATCAGAGAAAGGTACTCCCTTGTTCTATGTGATTCGGTTTAACCATCTGGAGTTTTAGCTATGTCGACTGCAGGGATAATCAAAGTCTCTGCTGCATGCCCCATCTTCGATGGCACTGAGTATCCCTAATGGAAGAATAGAACGCGCATGCATCTTGAAGCCATTGATGTCGATCTGTGGTATGTCATCAAGAACGGCGTTCCCAAGACTGGTGAAGGTGTCACCCCTGCTGATGTCAAGAAGTTCGTTCAACTGGACTCGACCGCCAAGAACATCATCTGTGGTCATCTGACCAAAGGACAGTATGGCCGTGTGAGTGGTCTGGAAACATCGAAGCTAGTCTGGGACTGGCTCTCCAAGGTTAATGAAGGCGTCTCAACTCAGCGAGATCAACGGATCAGTACTCTCCGCAACCTGTTCAACCGCTTCAAGAGACACGACAATGAGAATGTCCAGCTGACATTTGATCGCCTCACTGATATCACAAATGAGCTCCAAGCACTCGGCGCCACTGAGATCACGAAGCATGAAATAGTGAAGACACTACTGAGATCACTTGACAGCTCATTTGACACCTTAGCCCTAATGATACAAGAATGCCCTGACTTCAAGACTCCCGATCCGTCTGACATTCTTGAGAGGCTCAACACACATGAGTACCAGCTATCTGAGAAACGAGATATCTATGGCCCCAACTATGTCCGAACTCGCGCTTCCTCATCTGAAGAAGAATCTAACTGCATCTCTGGTGATCCTGAAGACATTGGAAAGGAGCTTCCTATGCTTGTGAAGAAGTTCCAGAAATTCACCAAGAAGAAAAGCTTCAGAAAGTCTTCACGATCCAGCTCAAGGAATGATGAAGCTTCTGCCCATGACCACAAGAAGAGAACCTGCCCCAAGTGCAAGAAACCTGGTCACTACATCTCTGAGTGTACACAGTGGGACAATGAGAAGAAGAAGAAGAAGAAGAAGAAGAGCAAAGAATATGATTCTGATGTCAAGAAGAAGAAGAAGAAATCCTCAAAGTCTTCTTCCAAATCTTCTTCCAAGTCTTCATCACACAAGAAGAGCTCATCTGGCAAGGCTCGTGCTTTTGCTGGCAATGAGATGGATTCAGAGGAGGAGTCTGCTTCTAAGGAGGCGCAGGTGGAGTCTGAGGAGGAGTCCGACTCTGGTGTTGCGATTTTGGCTCTAGCTACAACCTACATCGCCAAGTCCATCTTCAACACTGAAGACAATGGCTCTGTCACCAACGCTGATGATAATGACAAGGATGACTCGGCTCCCACCTACTGCTTCATGGCACGTGGTGCCAAGGTAAACTCACATGATGCTTACTTTCAAACATCAAGTGAAGATGACTCTGATGGTGAATCCAACCCTACTTACAAAACACTTGCTAAAATTGCAACAGAACAACAGAAAGCTATGGAACATGTTCAAAAACTGTTAGACAAAAGCGATGACCTGTTGGACGCGAAAATGACCAAGTCTCAATCCTTAATTGAAGACATAAAAAATCTTCATGTTAAGTACCAGGAACTTGAAGGTCGACATGAATCGCTCTCAACTTCTCATGAAAAACTTTCCTATGATTATCTTCAAAGGAAACAGGAACTTGAGAAATTGAGATTGGCTCATGAAGATCTTCAAAAGGAGAACAAGCCACTTCACACTCAACAGATCAGTCCCGCCCAGGAAGGATTTGAACCACCATGTCTAAAATGCATTGAGCGTGATAACGCTGCCTCTGTTGCTGAATGTTCTACTGCTACTAATGTTGCAATATCTTCAACTGCCGATGTGGTAACTAACCCCTCTACTGAGGATACCACTACTATTGCTGATGAGAATGCTAGGTTGAAGACACTGCTTGAGACTGGGATGTACAAAAGTCTCAAAGGGCATCAGACATTATGTGATGTCCTCAAAAAGCGGATTCTGAACCGAAACCCTAGGAAAGAGGGTGTTGGGTTCGAGAGGAAAATGAATATTGATGGGTCGTACTGGAAGCCTGAGCAATACCCCAAAACTACATGGGTTGCTGCAAAGGAACCTTTAGTAGATCCATCCAATTATCTGGTTTCACTTGTGCTAACCCTATTATCATTGATGAATCCTTTGATGCAAACTATAAACTGTTTAAGAATCAGAATGGCGAAGTGTTTGCCAGGTATATTGGTACTAACTGCAGGAATGGGCCACCTATGAAGAAGATATGGGTACCCAAAAGTTGTCTTGAGAATCTTCCAGTGAATGCCATCATGACACCTCCTATGAAGAAGACAAACCCCATACCAAAGGCTTCATATGGTCCAAAAGCTTCATACAGACCGATGACTCATCTGAGTCACCCTAACGTCAATGTTTTGCAGGGAAATCATACTCAGACCCATGAATATGAGCGTGTTTTCTCAAACCGCTATGTTCATAGAACTAAGAAATTTTCTGCTTATTCCTATGAGTATTATTCACCTCCTGCAAGGCTATTTACTAGGGCTCCAAAGCCGAAGTTCTCAGATGCTGCACTTAGACTCATTGCTTCTAAGCCACCCCTGAAAATGTGGGTGGTTAAGAAAACTTAACTCTCTTTTGCAGGGAAAGGTCTCCAGCCGGAAATCTAAGGCTTCCAATGCTAATGCTGGGGACCTTAAAATCTTGCGGGGCGCAAGATAAAATTCCCAAATGGTCTTACTATGTATTTCGTTCCGGGATTCCTTGACACTCATCCTATCTATCCTAATGAAGATCTGAATTTCCATGTTCCACTTGTTCGTCAAATGTTTCTCCTTCACAACTCGCTTGGTGAAGCCTATCCCCCAAACTGCACTGTAGGCTACGACACCTCGTACTTTAGAATGGATTATGGACAGTGGATGCACTAACCACATGACTGGCGATCGAAGTCTTCTGATGGATTCAACGCTTCGTCCATCAGACAAGAGTCACATCACATTTGCTGACACTGGTAAAAGCAAGGTATTGGGTCTAGGTAGAGTTGCAATATCAAGGGATCAGCACATGGATAAAGTGATGCTTGTTGAATCACTTGGTTTCAACTTAATGTATGTCTCAATGCTTTGTGACTTAAACATGATTGTGCTATTTGGAAAATATCATTGCCTTGTAGTGATGGAATCTGACAAGTCTCTAGTCTTTGAAGGGTATCAAAAAGATGATCTGTATATGGTAGATTTCTCAACAGGACCGCATATGGCCGTATGTCTTCTAGCAAAAGCTTTAGAGTGCTGGCTTTGGCATCGAAGGCTAGGACATGCTAGCATGAGGAACTCGCACACTCTTGCGAAGAAGAAGCATGTCGTGGGCATCGAACACGTAAAGTTCAAGAAGGATCATCTGTGTGGTGCCTGTGAAGCTGGAAAGATGACTAGGGCCAAGCATCCCTCGAAGACAATCATGACTACATCTCAACCCTTCGAGCTGCTACACATGGACTTATTTGGCCCTACTCACTACTCTACTCTCAACGCCACTGCTTGCCTCTATGGCTTTGTCATTGTTGATGATTACTCTAGATATACTTGGGTTGGGTTCATATAATCCTCTACAAGACTGAAGTGCAGGATGACTTCAGACGCCTTGCCAATCGTGCCATGATGAACTACGTCGTCAAGATCAAGCACATCAAAAGTGACAACAGCACTGAGTTCAAGAACACCGGCCTCGACCTTTATCTGGATACATTGGGTATTACTCATGAGTTCTCTGCTCCTTACACACCTCAGCAGAATGGCATCACGGAGCGCAAGAACAGAACCCTTATTGAGATGGCCCGAATGATGCTTGATGAGTACAAGACTCCTCGGAAGTTCTGGCCTGAAGCCATTGACACTGCATGTCACATCATCAACCGTGTTTATCTTCACAAGCTTCTAAAGAAAACGTCCTATGAGCTCCTAACTGGTAAGAAGCCAAATGTAAGTTACCTCAGAGTATTTGGTGCTAGGTGCTGGATCAAGGATCCACATCACACTTCAAAATTTGCACCAAAAGCACATGAAGGTTTTATGCTTGGTTACGAAAAGGATTCGCACTCCTATAGAGTCTTCAACCTCTTTCACTCTGAAGTGGTCGAAAATATGGATGTGCGGTTCGATGAGACTAACAGCTCGCAAAGAGAGCCCCTGCCAAATGTGCTAGATGAATTACCCCCTAGTGAGTCAATCAAGCAAATGGGAATTGGAGAGATCATACCATCTGAGAATCAGACTAAAGAGGAACTGATCGTTTCTGCACCTAATCAACCTGAAGACAATGCTCAGCCTGAAGACAATCCCCCAAATGATGACATTGATCAGCATGAGCAAAATCTTTGTCCTGTTCATCCTCGTGCCGCAAATGAAGTACAAATTGACAAGATAATTGACAGCATCAATGCACCTGGTCCACTCACTCGTTCAAGAGCTACTCAAAGAGCAACATAGCTAACCAATTTCTGTGGGAATTTCGCATTCGTCTCAATCTTGGAACCCAAGAAAATCGCTGAAGCCTTCATGGAACCTAAATGGATTCAAGCTATGCAAGAAGAGCTTCAACAGTTCGAGCTGAATAATGTGTGGGATTGGTGAAGCGTCCTGATCCTCGTAAGCACAATATCATTGGCACCAAATGGATATATCGCAACAAGCAAGATGAGCATGGTCAAGTTGTCAGAAACAAGGCTCGTCTCGTTGCACAAGGTTACACTCAAGTGGAAGGTATTGACTTCGATGAAACATTTGCTCCGGTGGCAAGGCTTGAATCCATTCGCATACTGCTAGCCTATGCAAATCGCCACAACATCCTTCTGTATCAAATGGATGTGAAGAGTGCTTTTCTGAATGGAAAGATAGAAGAAGAAGTATATGTCGCACAACCTCCTGGCTTTGAAGATCCAAAACATCATGATATGGTATACAAGCTCAACAAGGCACTGTATGGCCTCAAACAAGCCCCTCATGCTTGGTATGACACACTCAAAGACTTCCTGAAGAGCAAAGGCTTCAAACCCGGTTCACTAGATCCTACACTCTTCACGAAGACATACGATGGTGAACTATTTGTGTGCCAAATCTATGTGGATGACATTATCTTTGGCTGCACCAACAAGAAATACAGTGATGAGTTTGGTCACATGATGCAAGAGCAATTTCAGATGTCCATGATGAGAGAGCTGAAGTTCTTTCTGGGTCTCCAAATCCGCCAGCAACCCAACGACATCTTCATATCTCAAGAAAAATACCTCAAAGATTGCCTGAAGAAGTTTGGAATGCAAGACTACAAAGGATACACGACGCCAATGCCAACCAAAAGTCATCTGGGTCCTGACACCAATGGTAAAGAGTTCGATCAAAAGGTATACCGCTCCATGATTGGTTCTTTGCTTTATTTATGTGCATCTAGGCCAGATATAATGCTTAGTGTTTGCATGTGTGCCCGATTCCAAGAGGCACCAAAGGAATCGCATCACTTAGCTGTGAAGCGAATTCTTCGATATTTGGCTTACACCCCAACACTAGGATTATGGTATCGAAAGGGCTCAGAGTTTGATCTAGTTGGATTCTCAGATGCTGATTATGCTGGTGACAAGGTTGATCGCAAGTCCACATCTGGCACATGTCACTTTCTGGGACGATCCCTTGTTTGTTGTTCTTCAAAGAAGCAGAACTGTGTATCTCTCTCCACCTCTGAATCTGAATACATTGCTGCTGGATCTTGCTATGCTCAGCTTCTCTGGATGAAGCAAACTCTCAAGGACTATGGTATTCACCTGAAGAATGTGCCACTCTACTGCGACAATGAGAGTGCCACCAAGATTGCCAACAACCCAGTTCAGCACTCGAAGACAAAGCACATTGAAATTCGTCATCACTTTCTCAGAGATCATGTTATGAAGGAAGATATTGATATCATTCACGTCAACACTGAAGAGCAATTGGCTGATATCTTCACAAAGCCCTTGGATGAGAAAAGGTTTTGCAAGTTGCGGTGTGAGCTAAATATCTTGGAATCCTCAAATGTCTTGTGATTGGACACACATCCTAACACTTATGCATTTTGATGACTTAGATGTGCAACACACGAAGTAATGTATGTCTTCAATCAATGAAGACATTCACTCTAAGTGTGAATACATTAATGCCGAATTTGACTTCGGAGCGCCACGATAATTGTGCGCCGTGTCTGGGTCTAATACTTCCTATATGGTGGGTAACGCCACCACCAAACTTTTGTTTGAAGTGTTTCCCTTGGCGTTATGTTTGCAAAGTCTTCGTACTTGATTTGTCTTCATCCTCGACTTAAGTTCATATTTATCTTCATCTTGTTGATTTGGCCTTATACTAGTAATATACATATTTGTGTTATGTCCTCTATAGTATTCACTTATAGCTATGGCTTCATGCTGAATCTTTTGATCTAAGTGAAGGTGATCGGACCCTAACCTACCTATGCTTCTACCTCAACTCTATCTGTCCAAATCATATGCATTCTATTGAAAACTATCGATTGTCTTCACTAAGACCTTGTCAGCTGAAGTCAATCTGACAAACATTTATATCTGTTTTTAATGCTATATCCTTATTGCCTGAAAGCCATAGAATTTGGAACGACCATCCCGACAATCCAGGCATGCGTGGGAACATGGAACAACTTCCAAGGTGTTGCATGCTTGCCACGTGCCCTTCATATGTGAACCACCAGGGGCACCTGCATAATTGCGATGTGCCGTCCCTTTCCTTATAAATATCCATCACATCACAGTCAAAATCCTTCTTCCACCTTGCCACCTCTCGCAAACCCTAGCGCCTCCGCTAAATCTCGATGACGTCGGCGACGAAGCGCTTAGCTGCCGCGACTTCTCCGACGCCGTCCTCACGCTGGCCGCGGACCTCATCTTCTCCGCCACCGCCGTAGGTGTCTTCCGCCGCCAAGTTAGGGCACGGGAGATCAAACTGCTCAGCCTCCAAGTTCGCTCTGTCTAGCAGTTCTTCGTGTGGTAATTAAAACCTACTTTTTACCGTCTTTTTGATCTGATAGATTCATCCTTCTTTACCAAAAGTGGTTTCTATACTTCCAAGTTGAATCTATCCCGTTCTGCATCTCATAGTATGCCTAGTCTGTTCACTTATGCTTCTATACAAGTTAGATTCCTCACTTGTTCTTATTCTTGGATTCGTACAAATCTGGAACCAACTCCCAACAAATAAGTGAATATCTTCGCGTTATGAGGTCAATGTCTTCAAACTGATTTATCTTCAAAATCTTCTGAGAATGCATATGACCTCTTCCCCTTCCCTCACACCTCTAATGTTGTCACAGGTACATGTCCGTGGGAGAATCCCTTGGTTCTCATAGTCTGCATTCATTTGTAGAATTCTTACAGAGTCACATAAATTCTCCTGAAGCCAGTTCTTGTCTGACCAGCTGTCGAAAGCCTTTGCAAGTTCTGAAACCTTTCAGGTTAAGCTTCATGGTCACTGACAAGTTAGCAAGAAAGGGTGGCAGACAATGCTGCGGGAATACTTCCAAAGATTTGCCACCAGATTTGCACGAACTGTACAAAATAGACCCCGAAGAAACCTATAGAAAATGCAAGAATCGAATCCAATGGATTCGAAGATACTGGGCAGAGGAATGGTTCAAGTACAGATTTGTCACTGAAGAGTATGCCGAGAAGAATGCCATCAAGCGACCCTGGGGAGATATCCTATACAAGAATCTTCCTCCCAGGTCCAAGACTGAAGCTATTGATCAAGGCTTCTATCTGTGCATGGTTCGCGGACCGCAGCCAGAGAATGCAGACCCTTCTTCTCTACTGTGGTGTCGCGAAGACAATCTGTTCAAGCGCAACTTCAAGTTCGCGAAAGACTCTGCCGTGAAGAACAAGAAGGCATATGGACTTGACTTCAACCCAGGCCCGTCTGCTCCTCGGGAAGATGGCACCCGTGAAGCCAATGAAAACAGAATCGGCCCCTTCTACAACCTCGAAGGCCTCATCACTCACATTGTCGTCCAAGGTGAAAATGTGGATCACTCTGGTGATGATGCCGACTCTGATGATGCATCAGTTCCTCCTCCTAAGCCGCAAGAGCAAAAGAAATCTAAGGCTTCAAAACCTACTACCGCACCAAAAGCTTCTCGAGTGAAGCCATTGTCAACTGCCCCTCCTGCTCCAAGTAACAATTCTGAAGATCTATCTCGCATCTCCAAGGAGCAAGAGAAGACACAGAAGAAAAATATCCAAAGTTCTGGTCAAGCCCTGACACCTGTTGCTGTTCTGAGGAACGAAATCGAAGCTATTAATTTGTCATCAAATGATGAGTGTGGAGATGATGCTCTTGAGTAGCTGATAAAGAGCAAGCAAGAGGCGGAGATCTTCAATGATCTACCCCTCTTCGACGTAAACATTCTGGATTACTTCATAGATGAATGGTTTGACAACCCCAATCTCAGCTTGGATGATCTTCAGCTCCCAATTGGCATCAGTGTCGCCTTTCAAGGCGCCATTGCTCCTGAGCTGGCTCTGGCTCAGCGGATAGTTGAACTGAAGAACAAAATTGATTTTGAGAAAGACCAGTTCAAGAAGCATGTGGCCAAGCTCAGTGTGGCTGATGTTCAAAACTTCAAGCTGATGCTGCATGACCTCAAGGAGGCATTTCGCAAGAAGCGTGAAGAAGCCAAAGGTTCACGCAAGCGCATGAAGAATCTAGCTGCCAAATGTGTTCAAGCTTACAAGGAAGCAGAGAAACGCAAGGCACTTGGACGTCCAGGCATAGACCCCAAGCTGGCTGCCAAGAGGAAGAAGCCTGTTATGGCCCAAGTTGAAGCACCAAGGCGGGAAGAACCGCACATTGTCTTCCGTGCCAGCATGACAGGCTCGAAGCCTAAGGTCCCCACAGTGGCTTCAGAACAAAAGAAAACCAGGGCAGATGAAGCTGAAGCCAGAAAGCGCAAACTCAAGAACACCTCTGACAATGCACCACTCACCAAGAAAAGAAAGACCAAGAAGAAAGATCGGGCTGCTTCCACAGAGCCCCTCGTTGTCGAGCCCATCGCTTTTGCTTGTCCTGCATCCGAATACCAAGAGCGTCAGTTGATAGTTCATGAGCCGGCTTCCACAGAGGCTCCTGAAGGTGAAGAAGTTCCAGCCGTTGACCCAATCATGGCTGAAGAGATTGGTCCCCAAGACAATGTAGTTGATGATGAAGTCCTTCCTCAGATCAAGCGCCCAACAGTATCATCGCCTGCTCTCACGACCAGCGAACTCATTAGTATTGGTCGTCCTTTGACGCCAATCTCTCAGGATGCCTCATGGGCTGATCGCCCCCAACCAGCAACTCCAAGTCAAGACTCACCAAGTACACCCCGCACTTCACCAGTGCGTGTCACCAGCGCAATGGTGAATGACGACAATTACATGGAGACCACACCATCACCAAAAGCGTCGCCCGTGTTCCAATGGCTTCGCAAAGGCCTCAAGCCATCGGTCTCCATGACAAACATCCCAGAAGATGATGCAAACCAATCCAGCTCAGTGGCATGACAAGTGTTCCCTGAAGAAAATCCTTCTGTGATGGTTACCCTGTCAGAAGCCAATGCTGCCGAAGACATACCGGCTGCATCAGCCAATGAAAGACAAGAAGAGTGTGTTGCTACACCCCCTACCAACCAATAAGTTCTTCTCGAGGAGAACGTGTCTGTGCCCGACCCTCCAACTACTGAAGTGGAGGTTGAAAATCCTGAGGCGGCCACCAATAACACCACTGAAGCCAATGATGTTGTCATGGTTGAAGATAATATGGCGCCTACAATGAACACTGTGCATGAAGCCAATGATGCACCTGCCAGAAATGTGCAGCCTGACGCCCTTGCTAATGCCACTGCTCCTGTTCCGCCACCAAGGCCACACACTATTGAGCAAGCATTTTATCAAGGTGATCTTGTCACTATCAGATGGCCAATTCTAGTTCCTCCGCCTGCTCCCGGACTACAATTTGATTATCATGTGGAGGACATGCCACAGGTTTAGAAGCCAAAGCCGAGGCTCCCAAGGTTTCCAGGCACTGCATCTGCACCAGGATCATTCAATGTCAATGGCTTCATTGCACACAACACCTTCTTCGATAGAGCCAAGAACCCATATTCAAAGCCAAGAATATCATCTGATTGGTTTTGGAGTTATCAGCAGCGCAGCTATTACTCTTGTGTTCAATACAATCAAGGGCACATATTTCCTCATATGCGTCTGTATTCCGAAGCCATTGCTGGCCTGCCCTGCTTAGAAGAAGCCCTAGACTATTTCAGAGATGCAGGCCTTCTTCAGTTTGTGACAGATAAGGAGAATTGGAATGAAGATCTTCTGCTGCAATTCTATGCAACTGTCCACATTCGCGGCTACAACAGGGATCCGAAGACATGGGTCCTTGATTGGATGACAAGCAATGTACACCATGAAGCCAAAGCTCTTGATCTTATTGAGCTTACTGGCCTGTTGTGACGCCCCCGATTCAATCGTACACTAATCATACACGCAAACGTGTATGATCAAGATCAGGGACTCACGGGAAGATATCACAACACAACTCTAAAATAAAATAAGTCATACAAGCATCATAATACAAGCCAGGGGCCTCGAGGGCTCGAATACAAGTGCTCGATCATAGACGAGTCAACGGAAGCAACAATATCTGAGTACAGACATAAGTTAAACAAGTTTGCCTTAAGAAGGCTAACACAAACTGGAATACAAATCGAAAGAGGCACATGCCTCCTGCCTAGAATCCTCCTAAACTATTCCTGGTCGTCGTCAGCGGCCTGCACGTAGTAGTAGGCACCTCCGGTGTAGCAGGAGTCGTCATCGACGGTGGCGTCTGGCTTCTGGGCTCCAACATCTGGTTGCGGCATCCGAGAAGAAGAGGAAAATAGGGGGAAAGAGGGAGCAAAGCAACTGTGAGTACTCATCCAAAGTACTCGCAAGCAAGGAGCTACACTACATATGCATGGGTATATGTGTAAGGAGGCAATATGAGTGGACTGAACCGCAGAATGCCAGAATAAGAGGGGGATAGCTAGTCCTATCGAAGACAATGCTTCTGGGAGCCTCCGTCTTGTAGCATGTAGAAGAGAGTAGAGTGAAGTCCTCCAAGTAGCATCACATAGCATAATCCTACCCGGCGATCCTCCCCTCGTCGCCCTGTGGAAAAGCAATCACCGGGTTGTCTGTGGAACTTGTCTAGGTGTGTTTTATTAAGTGTCCGGTTCTAGTTGTCATAAGGTCAAGGTACAACTCCGGGTCGTCCTTTTACCAAGGGACACGGCTATTCGAATAGATTAACTTCCCTGCAGGGGTGCACCACATAACCCAACATGCTCGATCCCATTTGGCCGGACACACTTTCCTGGGTCATGCCCGGCCTTGGAAGATCAACACGTCGCAGCCCTACCTAGGCACAACAGAGAGGTCAGCATGCCGGTCTAACTCCTATGCGCGTAGGGGTCTGGGCCCATCGCCCATTGCACACCTGCACGTTGCGTGGGCGGCTGGAGAGCAGACCTAGCAACCTCCATTACAAAGGAAGTTGCGTTACACGGTCCAACCCGGCGCGCGCCGCTCAGTCGCTGACGTGACGAAGGCTTCGGCTGATACCACGACGTCGAGTGCCCATAACTGTTCCCGCGTAGTTGGTTAGTGCGTATAGGCCAGTGGCCAGACTCAGATCAAATACCAAGATCTCGTTAAGCGTATTATTATGAAGCAATCGCGAACACGGACAAAGATCCACACAGAGGGCCGTCGGGAAAGTATGTCCCTTCAGCCCCCAATTCGTGAATCAACCGCGGGTACTCAACGAGCCAACCCGACTTTAGTCACCATCTGTATAGTATGTATGTATAGTATATACCCGTGATCACCTCCTGAGTGATCACGGCTCGATAGGATAGCAAGGGAGACTGACAAGAATGTAGGGCCACAGATGATAAACTAGCATCCTATACTAAGTATTTAGGATTGCAGGTAAGGTATCAACAGATGTAGCAACAATGTCAGGCTATGCATCAGAATAGGATTAACGGAAAGCAGTAACATGCTACACTACTCTAATGCAAGCAGTATAGAGGAGAATAGGTGATATCTAATGATCAAGGGGGGGGGGTCTTGCCTAGTTGCTCTGGCAAGAAGGGTTCGTCGTCGATGTAGTCGATCACAGGAGTACCAGCAGCGGCCTCGGTGTCTACCGGAAAGAAGTAACGGATGGGAACACAATAAATAACAGAGCAATCAAAGCATCACAAAGCATAACATGTCAATACGCGGTGCTAGGTGTGCCCTAACGCAGTGCGAGGTGATACTGGCGAAGGGGGGAAACATTCGGGAAAGTATTCCCGGTGTTTTGCGTTTTCGGACAGATGAACCGGAGGGGGAAAGTTGCGTGTTTGCTATGCTAGGGATGTGTGGCGGATGAACGGGCTGCGTATCCTGATTCGGCTCGACGTTCTGAGCAACTTTCATGTACAAAGTATTTTCATTCGAGTAACGGATTATTTTATATTAATTTTTAAAGTTTTAAATCATTTTCTAAATTATTATTACTAAATTAATTCAAAATTAGCATTACTGCATCAGCATGATGTCAGCATGACATCAGCAGTTAACAGAGGTGTTGACTGGTCAAACTAATGTGAGGGTCCCGCATGTCATAGTCTCATAGTAATTAAAGAGGGTTAATTAGCTTTAACTAAATGATTAGGTTAATCTAATCCGAATCGATTAATTTAATTAATCCTTTAATTAATAAATTTAATTAACATTTTAATTATTATTTATTTTATTTATTTATTTATTTCCTTTTTTTAAACGTTTCAGGGGACGGCCCCACTTGTCATTGGGCCAATGGGGGTTTACGGGCGCCGGGTGCAGAGGGCAAACGGGCGCGGGCGACGGATTCGGGCGGGACCCAATCGGGCGCACGCCCAGGGGCGCCGTGGCGAGGCCGGGCGGTCACCGGAGGGGGACACCGACAGGAGAGCAGCAGGGCGGCGCTGGAGTGGGGCCGTGGGCGTGGGGCGTCGCCTGCGTGTGGGGGAAGGAGCCGCGGGAAGCGCGAGGACAACGCCGGAGCGGCGCTATGGACGCCGAGGAGGGAGGCCGGGCATGGCGAGCAGTGGCTCGAGGCGACAGCGGCCTTGCTCGGCAGCGACAGTGGTGAGGTGCAGCTAGGTGGGGCTCGGGCATGGGCAGAGTGGGACGGCCATGGGCGAACTGCCGGCGGCAGCAGCAGCAGGCAGGGCTGCGCGAAAGCGCGGATGACGGAGAGGCGCGGCGATGTCGTGGCGACCGTACGAGAGGGGAAAGAAGATGGGGGGTCGTTGCTCACCCCTGTTGCAGGGGATCTGGGGCGGCGAGGCTCGCTGGAGCCGTTGAGGAGGAAGACGGGGACGAGGCGACAACGGAGAGGACAGCGTTGAAGGAGTCCGGCGAGGGAGGTCCGGCGAGGTGGCTCCGATGACGGGCGGCGTTCCGGGCCGCAGCGGACGACGGATGGCGGGCGCAGGGCGACGCGGCAGGCGCGGCGAGGGGCGCCGCTGAGGGAGAGGGACGGGGACGCGAGGATGAGGGAGGGGGCCGGCGAGGCGGCTTCGGGCGATGGCCACGGGGTCAGCCCCGATCCGATCTGAATCGGGGGAAGAGGGAGAGACGAGGAAGTGGGGGGGGATTGCGGGGGTGGTTAGGGTTTCGGGAGGGAGTGGGTGGATAAGGGGAGCGGGGTGGCCGGTTGGGCCTTTTGGGCTGGTGGCCTGCTGGCTAGCTGGGCCATTCGGCCCAGGGGGAGGGGGATTTCTTCATTTTTCTCTTTTGTTTACGTTTTTGTTTTTATTTATTTTCTGTTTATTAGTTTTCTATTTTATTTTCTATTTATATTTGTTTTATAAAATATATAAGTAGTACCCAAATAGTGTTTCAAAATACCCCGATGCCACAAAAAGTTTGGTGACAAACTAAAACTGTTTAGTATTTTATTAATTGTAAAAGGCATGTAATTAATTGTTTTTGCTACTATCATAATTATTTTAGAGCCTTTAAACATTTCTTCATAGTTTGGTTTCGCCACCACAATTACCTATGATTTATCCGACACATTTAGGACATTTTTGTTTTAGCGTTTCAAAACTTTTGTTGTTTGCTTGATTTTGAATTTGAATTTGAATCGTTTTCGAACTAACGCAAGATTAGCAACAGTAATCGAGGTGACGTGGCGTCATTAACAGGGAATTACTATAGTCTGATTATCTGGGTGTCACAATTCTCCTCCACTACAAGAAATCTCGTCCCGAGATTTAAGATGGGAGTAAGGGGGAAAGTTTTGATTACGAAATTCTAACGAATATTCTCGGTCTTGGTTGCTCATCTCGAAGAGGTCAATCCATACCGTTGATGTTTCCATTCCTATGCATCAATGCATCATGATGAAGTTGTCGTCCTTCCTTCAGGATCTTCACCGTACTTACGAAAGGATAAGAAGGGAACTCCGGGAGAACGGACCCTTGCAAGGTTGACTATCTAGTAGATAACATCGGGTAAGGTGGCGGAAAGTAACTCTCGAATTGAACCCTTAGAAAATATCGAGAGCAAATTAAGAAGGTATCATGAGAAGTTTCTAGCGGGCAGGCAATCGTCCGGTCCCTGAAACAGGGCATGAAAGGGGGTTCGTAGCAACGGGGATAAGTATTGTATCTGATACCAGAGTTGATGATCTCATCGGAAGGTGTCTCGTGAATTACTTATGAGGCCACGCGCGAGGAATAACTTTGGGAACAGGGGGTGTACATGAGAGTCAGGTTTCGATCCTGTGGAACTGTGGGTTATGGGCCCACCATGGGGGTTAAAAGTAGGAAGGGCGGTGACGTCTTGCATGACCATGTAAGCAAGGCATGTCAGAGGATAGTTTGTCAGTTATGTCGGTAACAACATGGGTACCAAGGGAGAGGGATGAAGAGAACCATTCTCCTTCTCGTTGAACGAGGCGGACCAATAGGCAAAGTTCTCATCCATCGGTGGCTACCAAAATCTCATCAACAATAGTAACAGGGTCTTGCTGACAGAATTGTACAACGAGGTGTTTACATAAGCAGGGAAATATTACTGCTTATATAATATAGATCACAAGAAGGTTTAAACAAACCAATGGAAAGGAAAAGTGGTTATCAGGTTTAAACAGAACAATGGAAGGGAAAATGTGTATACACACATATTTCGGGAGTATATCCTTCCCAAGGACAAGCGAAGCATGATATCCATGATAGGATTGAAAGTAGAAAACCATTTAGGTAAGGGGGAAGGAATCTCATGATATTACCCAATGGTGTTAGGATAAATGATAAAGAAAATTTAGCATTGTGATCCAAATGCTCTTATTGAAAATCGGATTACCACAGACATGCTTCGAGATAGCATCGACATGGTCTTCAAGCAAAGGTCAGACCTTGGATACAAGAAGGATCCATCAGGAACAACTTGTAGAATAAGTCTTACAATTTCCTCATGGAAGAATGGATAACCTTGCTAATAAGTAAACTATAACAATAGGTCCTACGGCCAAGTGTGCTGGGCATGACATCACCTTAGTGGGTCATAAAAGACCAGTGTTATAACTCTTGGAAATATGTCCCAACCATCATATCTGACTAAGATTCAGATCTGATTGGTGTTAGGATACCTCAGACTCAGGATTCTTGAGAAGAAAAGGTGCAACACAATTGACGAGATGACATTGTAAAATTCTTAGGAAATGAACTATGGAAGCGAGTTCCAAAACAAGAGTTCATCATTAAACCAAGGAGAGGATGAGGAGGTGGCTGATGGACTCAACGATAATTCATCGAGACTTCCAAAAAGATGGATTTCCACATTTATGGGAACAAGGAGACAACATTTGTCAGATCAAATGATATAATGAGGTATGCTTAGGAATTCATGCTATGTTAAACATCGGTTAACAGGTGCGCCCGAAATATGGGCATAGGTAGCCTGAGCAATTGTCAGAATGGTGATCTAATGATCGATAGGATGAGAATGAACTATCAATCATTAACTGCAAGGCAATAGGGTTGCTAGAAGTGTAGAACCCAAACATCACTGTTTACTTGTTGGTACCCCGGTTAGAATAAACACAGGGACCAAGAAACAATGATGATGGGGAGAAGTATCACTATACCAAGAATTCTTAGGAGGTGGAGCAATCCTCACAACATTATTGATACAGAAGACAGTAATACTTCAAGGTAGAATCATAATATAAGTTGGATAGAAAGGAACTCAATGTACAACACAAAACAAGAACAAGTTTTGTGTTGAATGGAAAGTAAGAATGATGTCGATGCTAACACAGATCATCTTAGAGGGCAAGCATGTTATTTCTGATCACGAAGTCGATTGATATCATGTAAGAGCTCATAATGTTGATTATGATCATGACACATTTGTCGAGAGATTTCATGAAGATGTAATCGATCGGCGATGACATTAAGTCAATAGGAATGATGAAGCGAAAGGTTATTGAAACCATGGGTATGACACAAACTCGAAATCAAGTTTGTTGTTTTAAGGATAAAGAATATGATGAGGAAGATCGACGTAAGATTAGCTCATCATCAAAATTTGTGCTTCGGGAAGGACCAGGTAGCGTAGTTAAAATTAGCACGATAATGATGTAGCCGATCAGGCTAGGAATGATGTGATGGAGTATTAAACTTCTCAACAACAAAGTACTATGAGTACTGAATCACAGTGTTGATTTGATTCACAAATCAGTGTTCTCGGTTGACGACAACCCAGAACCCGTGGAGTGACTATGACAGGGAAAGGTACTATTTCATTAAAAATTCATAAGATGTAGTGTAATGGGTTGATATCCTCGAGATACCAGGGGGTAATACTCGAAGGTAGATCAAAATAAAGGTTGGGCAGATGTATTGATCTGCAAAAGGCAAGTACTTATAACTTGTCCGAGAATGGGATCAAATAAGAACAATCACGGTCGGAACCACGATTGTAAAGGACAAAACCATAGATACAAGATCAAATTATGCCAAGTGAATAATTATTGTTACGAGAAGCTATCATGATAAGCTCTACATCGTTTCCATGGGCATGAACACAAAGTTCAAGGTTGACTCCCACTTCTCCAATGTATAACCTTTCATTCACTCCTCGCCTTCGACAAAGTTGTAATGTAGAAATTTATCTGGCATTAGAGTATGACCCATAGAAGTTCCCGAGTTCATACAGATTAGGGAAGGCATTGGTTCAACCCATCAGGGCATCTTAGGAACATATACTACAAACTTCTAGAGTAAATAACACAAGCTCGATTGTAGAGCATGGTTGACAAAAGCAGAGGATACAAATTGTCAAAGACAGTATGTATCATGGGAGTAACTAAATTTTGAATGTGAGGGATGCTATCGGATAATAACCCAGCAAAGGGCAATGGCGATCCACATCGGTGCTGATGTGAGTACTGGTACTCAATCAGGGGAAGAAAGAATGCAAAGGCATTGGATTATAGAACATCTGAATAATTCGATGCTAAGCTAACAAAGGAATTATAACTCCCAAAATGAAGGATCAGAAGCAAACGCTCTGATTAAGGATGGGTAAGTTGGATAGACTTAGGGGTTACAATCGTCGGCAAATTGATTGGTCGAGAACCAGCTCATGTTCAAAAATGACGTCTGGGACGGAAAGATAATTTAAAAGGATCAACTGATGGTTGCGCGCATTCGCTCATATGTTGAATCAATAGGATCAAAATGACGGTATCAAAGGATACCAATGAATATTGCTAGACATATGGGAAGCATCCATAAGGCAAGCAGACAAGTATTTGCAGAACAATAGTTTGAAGAGGGCTCTCGAAAAATTGGATCGTATTTAAGAGTATCTTATGAAGCCTACGAACGACTGGGGATGAACGGATACTCGATAGATGCGAGGAATTATCCGTAGGGGTATTCATGTGTATAAAGAACTGCAAGGCAGTAAGCTCAAAGAATGCTTGGGATAACGGAGAGTATTTCGGGGCATCTTGTAATAACAAGAGCAACGGGGAAAGATTGCATGAATGGCAAGTGCACGTGGTTATCCATAGTGGTTTATCGATGGAAGGGAGTTGCAATAGCGATGGCACATATTCTCGAGAGAACATCGTAGAATATCTTCGGAATCTTCTGGTTCAGCAGGCGGTCATCAGTAACAAGGGGCTCTCCGGGTGGAAGTGATCACGAGATCCTAATGTTAGAGTTAGCAAAATTCATTTAACCCGAATAGAAGAGAGATCAGAGTCCCAGAGTATAGACGAGAAGTAAAAAATCCTAATACCACCAAATGGCGACGTGGGCTTGTAAGCCGCACAGCCATGTTAGTAAAAAGTTTTTCAATGACTAGACTCAACTTCGGCCAAGGAGTTGGAAAGGGGATTCCTACAGGCAGTCGGCTCTGATACCAACTTGTGACGCCCCCGATTCAATCGTACACTAATCATACACGCAAACGTGTATGATCAAGATTAGGGACTCACGGAAAGATATCACAACACAACTCTAAAATAAAATAAGTCATACAAGCATCATAATACAAGCTAGGGGCCTCGAGGGCTCGAATACAAGTTCTTGATCATAGATGAGTCAGTGGAAGCAACAATATCTGAGTACAGACATAAGTTAAACAAGTTTGCCTTAAGAAGGCTAGCACAAACTGGGATACAGATCGAAAGAGGCGTAGGCCTCCTGCCTGTAATCCTCCTAAACTATTCCTGGTCGTCGTCAGCGGCCTGCACATAGTAGTAGGCACCTCCGGTGTAGCAGGAGTCGTCGTCGACGGTGGCGTCTAGCTTCTGAGCTCCAACATCTGGTTGCGGCATCCGAGAAGAAGAGGAAAACAGGGGAAAAGAGGGAGCAAAGCAACCGTGAGTACTCATCCAAAGTACTCGCAAGCAAGGAGCTACACTACATATGCATGGGTATATGTGTAAGGAGGCAATATGAGTGGACTGAACCGCAGAATGCCAGAATAAGAGGGGGATAGCTAGTCCTATCGAAGACTACGCTTCTGGGAGCCTCCGTCTTGCAACATGTAGAAGATAGTAGAGTGAAGTCCTCCAAGTAGCATCGCATATCATAATCCTACCCGACGATCCTCCCCTCGTCGTCCTCTGGAAAAGCGATCACCGGGTTGTCTGTGGAACTTGTCTGGGTGTGTTTTATTAAGTGTCCGGTTCTAGTTGTCATAAGGTCAAGGTACAACTCCGGGTCGTCCTTTTACCGAGGGACACGACTATTCGAATAGATTAACTTCCCTGCAAGGGTGCACCACATAACCCAACACGCTCGATCCCATTTGTCCGGACACACTTTCCTGGGTCATGCCCGGCCTCGAAAGATCAACACGTCGCATCCCTACCTAGGCACAATAGAGAGGTCAGCACGCCGGTCTAACTCCTATGCGCACAGGGGTCTGGGCCCATCGCCCATTGCACACCTGCATGTTGCGTGGGCGGCCGGAGAGCAGACCTAGCAACCTCCATTACAACGGAAGTTGCAGTTACGCGGTCCAACCCGGCGCGCGCCGCTCAGTCGCTGACGTCACGAAGGCTTCGGCTGATACCACGACGTCGAGTGCCCATAACTGTTCCCGCGTAGTTGGTTAGTGCGTATAGGCCAGTGGCCAGACTCAGATCAAATACCAAGATCTTGTTAAGCGTGTTATTATGAAGCAATCGCGAACGCCGACCAGGCCCAGGCCCACCTCTCACCTAGGTGGTCTCAACTGCCCTGTTGCTCTGCCACAAAGATCCACAGAGGGCCATCGGGAAAGTATGTCCTTTCAGCCCCCAATTCGTGAATCAACCGCGGGTACTCAACGAGCCAACCCGACTTTAGTCACCATTTGTATAGTATGTATGTATAGTATATACCCGTGATCACCTCCCGAGTGATCACGGCCCGATAGTATAGCAAGGCAGACTGACAAGAACGTAGGGCCACAGATGATAAACTAGCATCCTATACTAAGTATTTAGGATTGCAGGTAAGGTATCAATAGATGTAGCAACAATGTCAGGCTATGCATCAGAATAGGATTAACGGAAAGCAGTAACATGCTACACTACTCTAATGCAAGCAGTATAGAGGAGAATATGCGATATCTGGTCATCAAGGGGGGGGGGATTGCCTGGTTGCTCTGGCAAGAAGGGCTCGTCGTCGATGTAGTCGATCACAGGGGTACCGGCAGCGGCCTCGGTGTCTACCGGAAAGAAGTAACGGATGGGAACACAATAAATAACAGAGCAATCAAAGCATCACAAAGCATAACATGTCAATACGCGGTGCTAGGTGTGCCCTAACGCAGTGCGAGGTGATACCGGCGAAGGGGGAAAACATCTGGGAAAGTATTCCCGGTGTTTCGCGTTTTCGAACAGATGAACCGGAGGGGGAAAGTTGCGTGTTTGCTATGCTAGGGATGTGTGGCGGATGAACGGGCTGCATATCCTGATTCGTCTCGACGTTCTGAGCAACTTTCATGTACAAAGTATTTTCATCCGAGTTACAGATTATTTTATATTAATTTTTAAAGTTTTAAATAATTTTCTAAATTATTATTACTAAATTAATTCGAAATTAGCATTACTGCATCAGCATGATGTCAGCATGACATCAGCAGTCAACAGAGGTGTTGGCTGGTCAAACTGGCATGAGGGTCCCGTATGTCATAGTCTCATAGTAATTAAACAGGGTTAATTAGCTTTAACTAAATGATTAGGTTAATCTAATCTGAATTGATTAATTTAATTATTCCTTTAATTAATTAATTTAATTAACATTTTAATTAGTATTTTATTTATTTAATTAATTAATTCCTTTTTTTAAACGTTTCAGGGGACGGCCCCACTTGTCATTGGGCTAATGGGTGTTTACGGGCGCCGGGTGCAGAGGGCAAACGGGCGCGGGTGACGGTTTCGGGCGCGACCCAATCGGGCGCACGCCCAGGGGCGCCGTGGCGAGGCTGGGCGGTCACCGGAGGGGAACGCCGGCAGGAGAGCAGCAGGGCGGCGCCGGAGTGGGGCCGTGGGCGTGGGGCGTCGCCTGCGTGTGGGGGAAGGAGGCCGCGGAAAGCGCGAGGACAACGCCGGAGCGACGCTGTGGACGCCGAGGAGGGAGGCCGGGCACGGCAAGCAGTGGCTCGAGGCGACGGCGGCCTCGCTCGGCAGCGATAGTGGCGAGGTGCAGCTAGGCGGGGCTCGGGCATGGGCGGAGTGGGACGGCCGTGGGCGAACTGCCGGCAGCAGGCAGGGCTGCGCGAAAGCGCGGACGACAGAGAGGCGCGGCGAGGCCGTGGCGACCGGACGAGAGGGGAAAGAAGATGGGGGTCATTGCTCACCCCCGTTGTAGGGGATCTGGGGCGGCAAGGCTCGCTGGAGCCGTTGAGGAGGAAGACGGGGACAAGGCGACGACGGATAGGACGGCGTCGAAGGAGTCCGGCGAGGGAGGTCCGGCGAGGGAGGTCCGGCGAGGTGGCTTCGACGACGGGCGGCGTTCCGGGCAGCAGCGGACGACGGATGGCAGGCACAGGGCGTCGTGGGCGACGCGGCAGGCGCGGCGAGGGGCGCCGCTGAGGGAGAGGGGACGAGGGCGCGAGGATGAGGGAGGGGGCCGGCGAGGCAGCTTTGGGCGATGGCCACAGGATCATCCCCGATCAGATCTGGAGCAGGGGAAGAGGGAGAGACGAGGAAGTGGGGGGGGGGGGGGGGGGGGAGTGCGGGGGTGGTTAGGGTTTCGGGAGGGAGTGGGTGGATAAGGGGAGTGGGGTGGCCGGTTGGGCCTTTTGGGCTTGTGGCCTGCTGGCTAGCTGGGCCATTCGGCCTAGGGGGAGGGGGGATTTCTTCCTTTTTCTCTTTTGTTTAAGTTTTTGTTTTTATTTATTTTCTGTTTATTAGTTTTCTATTTTATTTTCTATTTATATTTTGTTTTATAAAATATATAAGTAGTACCCAAAATAGTGTTTCAAAATACCCCGATGCCATAAATTTTTTGCTGACAAACTAAAACTGTTTAGTATTTTCTTAATTGTAAAAGGCATGTAATTAATTGTTTTTGCTACTATCAAAATTATTTTAGAGCTTTTAAACATTTCTTCATAGTTTGGTTTCGCCACCACAATTACCTATGATTTATCCGACACATTTAGGACATTTTTGTTTTAGCATTTCAAAACTTCTGTTGTTTGTTTGATTTTGAATTTGAATTTGAATCGTTTTTGAACTAACGCAAGATTAGCACTAGTAATCGAGGTGACGTGGCATCATTAACAGGGAATTACTGTAGTCTGATTATCTTGGCGTCACACCTGTGCACTCCAGGTGAAATTTATGAACCTGGTTGTAAGCATCACCGTAATGCGTTGGAAATCATCTTTCAGAAGCCATAGCCGAATATGAGCCAAATGCTGAGTATGATGAAGCCACTGCAGCAGGATGCTGAATATCCCAAGGAATTCTTTGTTGAAGACCTAGAGTATCTGCCCCGCACCATCTATCACATTATCAGGCGAACTCTATGGCCCATCAAAGGACATTCTTCCTCAGCAAAGCTAGAAGGCGCAATGAAGACATTGGTCTTCTACATTCTCAATGGCATCAGCTTCAATGCTCAGGATTTCTTCATTCGCCAATTTGCTGCATCTGGCTTAGACATATTTGGTTTGAAATTCTATGCTCCATGGGTTATGCGACTGATCAAGCTTCACTATGCTGTTGACTATCAGCCCTCTGCACGCAACCATCTCATATTTCTACCAGAGGTTGATATGTCCATCGAAGCCATATACTAAGAGCCTGCCAAGGAGGCAATTTATCATCACAATGTCGATCGTCAGAGTTTCTCTCAGCATGTTGAAGGTGTTCAGGCTGCTTCTCGTGTTTATCCGCTAGCTGGTAATACTCGCCATGCACGTACTGAAGCCAAAGAAAGTACTATTGCTCCAAGGCCTCGGAAGCGATCTCGTGTGCTCAATGACCGAGAGCTTCTTGTGGCCTTGCATCAGAAACACGACAATCATCATTACTGGCTAAAGCGTCAGATGCAAAGCCTCTTGGTGGATATCAATCGCATTCGCAACCTTGCCACCAAGAATGCCTTTGTCACTCATGAAACTTGTCGGCGGTCTTGGAAGAGTTTGACATTACTCAGTGCTGAAACTGATCTTCAAGACGATGGCTTCACAGAGAGATTCAAGTTCGACACCACTCCTCCCAAGAATGTTGTCTTGTGTCGAACCCCGTCCCTTGAAGATTCAGAGTACTCCTCCTCCGCGGCAACTGTTAATGCCAGAGTCCTTGACGACACCGATGATGCCAATTGACCACCTCCAACTTCGGCGCGTATCGACACTGCACCAAGTTCGTCTGCACCACCAAACCTCAATGACGACCCTGCTGCCTCTCCTACTCCTCATGGGAACGAGTAGAGACAATGTCTTCAAACCTTTTTGGTCCTTACTGACAAAAGAGGGAGAAGCATATGTTGATAGTCTTCAAGCGGGTCCATATCAGTGGTCGCTATACTTTTGCCTAGTGTTTACAACTCTCGCTTTTGATACAGTTGGTTTTTTGAGTTGTAACACTTAAACTTGATGGTCGTCTGCTACTTTTTCTACTATTCTGTGACGCGATGATAAATCCCGCATGAAGTCATCCCACAGACGTCCATTTTTCATTATGCATGTCATTATTCCCGTATATCTGTTCATGCATGATGTATTGTCTTCATATGGTGAAGAGGATCTCCACAAGTACAACCTGCCATGTGCATTTGCATTCCAACGCAAAACATTTATATGCACATCTTCTGGGGTAGCCTTTTGGCCACCTATGAAGACAATATCTTAATCCTTTACAATTTCGCATACTTTTATCCCCGTTGAAAACTTCAACCAGTTTATCATCAATCACCAAAAAGGGGGAGATTTTAAGTGCATCTAGTGCCACCCCTAGTTAGGTTTGGAATATTGAAGACAAACCTGGTTGTGGGACTAATGTGTTTGTGAGAATTGCAGGATAACACAGGTAGTAGTCCCTCATTGATTCGGTTTACCTACCAGAGATAACCCCTAAAAATGTGTGAAGACATTGAAGACAATGGTGATCTATGAAGCTATTCACGTTGAAGACGATGACATGAGAAGACATCGCGTGAAGACTATGGAGCGCGAAGACTTAGTTGTTTCGTTGTTTCCTTTTCTTCTTTGTTGAGTCATAGGAACCACCGTACTGTTAAGTGGGGTCCAAGTGAACAAAGTCAGAGTGACTGAAGTGATGCTCAACCAAATCCTATGTCTTCGAGCGAAGACAATGAGGAAAAATCTTATCCAGAGTCAGATGAGTAAGCTTTACTTGTAGCCCAAGTCAAGCTGCCGCGTGTGTTTGAAATCTGACCGTTGAGACACGTGTTAGTTCCTTAGTGACCCAGGGTCATTTCAGACAAATCAGGTCAAGTTGCCTAGTGGCTATAAATAGCCCACCCCCTACACCATAAATTGGTGGCTGCTCAGATTTAGTATACGGCTTTTGTCGTTTGAGAGCAACCCACCTCCAAAGATTTTGAGAGAGAATCCTTGCAAGGACAAAGCCCAAACCACCCAGAGCCCAAAGAGTGTTTGGCATCACTGAAGTCTTTCTGTTCGCGTGATCTGAATACTTGTTACACTTGAGGACTGTGAATCCTCCAGCCGGTTAGGCGTCACGTTCTGAGCATCCAAGGATCATTGTGGATTGCCGGTGAACGAAGTCTGTGAAGGTTTGGAAGTCTATGTTGAAGACTTACCAGAGTGATTGGGCGGGGACTAAGTGTCCTTAGCTCAAGGGAAATAAGGTGAAGACGCGGTCTTCTGAGTTGAATCTCAGTCTCCCTAACCAGACGTACAGTTGTCACAACAACTGGAACTGGTCGAACAAATCTCTGTCCTCCCGAAGCTACTGGTTCTATCTCTCACTTTTCTTTACTTACAGTTTGTCTTCGTGAAGTCATTGTCTGCTTGCATTATCTGTTTGACTTCACTGTGTGACTACTTGTTCTGATTGGCTTCATACTATCTTCCATCCTGATCTTTACTACCTAGCTGCAAATAGTCTTCGATCTTTCACTTCATTGAATACCTGACTATGGCTTGTCTAGTGTAGTCTACCTTCCACTGCATACGAATAGTGTCATTTCTATTGTTTGTCTTCGAAACTCCCATGTTTTGAAGACTTTCATAATTCACCCCCCTCTAGTCAATAACTAGCCCTTTCACATATAATTCATATAATACTATATCGTCAACAAACATTAAGCGTGCGGACCCTACGGGTTTGAGAATGACGTAGACATGACCGAGACGCTTCTCTGGTCAATAACCAATAGCGGGACCTGGCTGCCCATATTGGTTCCTACATATTCCACGAAGATCTTTATCGGTCGAATCTTTATGACAATATACGTATTTCCCTTTGTCTGTCTGTATGTTACTTGCCCGAGATTCGATCGTCGGTATCTTCATACCTACTTCAATCTCGTTACCGGCAAGTCTCTTTACTCGTTCTGTAATACATCATCTTGCAACTAACTCTTTAGTCACTTTGCTTGCAAGCTTCTTGTGATGTGTATTACCAAGAGGGCTCAGAGATACCTCTTCGATACACGGCGTGACAAATCTCAATCTCGATTCACGCCAACTCAACACACACATTCAGAGATACTTGTAGAGCATCTTTATGATCACCCAGTTACGTTGTGACGTTTGATAGCACACAAGGTATTCCTCCGGTATCCGGGAGTTGCATGATCTCATGGCCGAAGAAAATGTATTTGACATTAAGAAAGCAATAGCAATAATCTGAACAATCATACGCTAAGCTAACGGATGGGTCTTGTCCATCACATCATTCTCCTAATGATGTGATCCCGTTATCAAGTGACAACTCATGTCCATGGTTAGGTAATCTTAACCATCTTTGATCAACGAGTTAGTCTAGTAGAGGCTTACTAGGGACACAATATTTGTTTATGTATCCACACATGTATTTAAGTTTCCGATCAATACAATTCTAGCATTAATAATAAACCTTTATCATGAATAAGGAAATATAATAATAATAACTTTATTATTGCCTCTAGGGCATATTTCCGTCATAATTACACTTTATACGTGGGAGAAGTCTCTGCTAACATACTATACGTACTTGGAGTACACACGTATTTATGACCGCATCTGTAAAGTCCTTCTAATGGTTTTTTGTGATATAATAGAATTCTCTTCGTGTGCGTTCATGGACCCACCCAGCAGCCGCTGCCATGAGCGCTAGTTGCCTTTTGCAGTGCTGAAGGAGTGGAATAGGCGCTTCCAGCACGGGAGTACCCATTCCGTGCAGTATGTGCTAGAAAGACATGAAACGTGCACCCCGCCCATGCAATTTTAGTCCTGCCCAGGTGCGGGGTGGGGCGCCCCATTTTTCGTTTTCCTCCTTTTTTGCTTCTTTAAATCAAATTGCGGATTTTGAACATGTTCTCGATGTTAATATTTTTCTCAACTTTTAAAAGATGTTCTAAAATTTCGTTCAGAATATTTTTCCAAATTTTAAAAATGTTTCGAGATATAAAAAATATTAATGAATTTTTAAAAAGTTCTACAAATATTGAAGAATTAAAATAAGTTCATGAATTTAAAAATTGTTGGCTGATTCCCAAATGTTTTTTAAAAACTGATTCAGAAAATGTTCATGAATTTTAAAAAATATTACCAAATTTCAATAAATGTTCACAGATTTATAAAATGTTCAATAATTTTAAGAAATGGTCGCAGATTCAAATGAAAATCTGTAATTCAAAAAATGTTCCAAATTTTGGAAAAATCACGAATTTCGATTTTGTTTTCATGAATTTTAATTATAAAATTACAAAAAATATCAGCATTTAAAAGAAATCAGGATTACAAAAATGCTCACAAAATTTTAAATATGTTGGGGAAATGAAAAATAATAATAACTAGACAAATCTAAAATGAAAAATAAAAATTAAATCAAAAGCGAAAAGGAAAAGGAAAAAAGAAGAAAAAAACGAAAGCAAAACACAGAATAAAAAACCCGGTCCAAGAATAGCCGAACTGGGCCGGCTTATTGGAACTGCGATGCAGGACGGCCAGGACCGGTGCAGTAGACACTTCCTTTAGCGCTCACAAAAAAAGCAGGTACTTCCTCGGGTGTCTCTCTTCAACACGTTCTCCTAAACGTTTTCCAGTGTTCCCTCAAAAAAAAAAAACGTTTTCCAGTGCATATTGCGTTGCGCAGGTATTAAAAAAACATATTGCGTTGCGTGCACGACGCGAGACATCGAGACCCGAACGATCTTCGTCCATCAACGAAGCTCCTTCCCGTCGGTTTCCTCTCGATCGATCGGAACTCCGGCGGCCCCAGATCGATGGCGGCTGTGCTCCGGTCCACTGTCGGCCTCGCGCTCCGGCGGGCCTCGCGCCTCTCCTCCTCCACCGGCGGCCCCGCGTCCGCCAGCACCAGGGCGGTACGTATATACGGATCTAGCACACCATCGTCTGTTAGTTTTCTTCTGTAGCAAGTTGTAGTAGTAAACTCATCCCGATCTGAATCCTTCGTACGTGCGCGTCTGCTGATTAACTCGTCGGTTCAATTATTCTGCAGCGGACGATGTACACCGGTGGGCAGCGCGGCGGCTTCGACGACGGGCCACCCGGGTGAGTTCGTAATTACTACTCCTAGTATATGCTCATTATTTTATCGCGGGTTGAGCAATGCAGAACGCGGTATTATCGATTCTTCCCGTGCGTATAGTATTATCGATATGCTCAGTTTGATTATTTTATCGCCGGTTGAGCACGTATACTGACGGCTAGAGTCTATATACAGGGGGTGGCCGGATTTTTGCTTTCACTTCCTTGCCCTCGTCGGAATTGGTATGTTCACGTGTGCGATTGATTGGGCCGGGCCGCCGGGGCTCGTCGGATCACGAGGAGGACGAATCGGAGGACGAGCTAGGTAGAGAAGAACAAGACGAGGCCTGGCCGTAAGCTGCTAACCGTGGAGGGTGGATTGTCGGACAAACCAACGCGCTTGTAATATACTAGCTCTGTTCAATGTAAGATTGAACTGCCAAAACGACTTATGTTAGAGAATAGAGATGTATTTTTTTGTTAATTCTTACCTTTTCTGCGGGAGTTAATTCGTTCTACTAGCGATTATTACTTAGCTTTTTATATTTAAAAACAGATTTGTTATTTCACATCTGGATTTGAAATAGTATCTCACATTTAATTTTCTAACCACATGATTTAGACAACAAGATTAGTAGTATTTGCTTTTTTTTATCAATGATCTTGTTCATGTACGCCTCACTATTGTGGCCAAAAGTGAACTTTTTTCAATTTTCTTTTTTCTTTTTTCCTTTTTCTTATTTTTTCATTTATTTGTTTCAAATTCGTAAGCTTTTAAAATTCATGATTTGTTATTTGTTATTTTTTAATTTTTAAAAATTCATGATTTTTTCATCGTTGTTAGTTGGTTGTCCACCACCAAACATGTGATGTCTTTTTTTGTTTCCGAGTTGCAAGTCTACCCTCAACTTGCAACTCAGGTCCAACCTTCTTTTCTCATAGTTCCTCGACTCGCAAGTGGACTTTGATATTTTTTTTGTCTTAGTTGCAACCCATCTGCGAATCGCAACGGGCCCGAAACTTTTTTTGTCGCAGTTCTAAGTCTACCCTCGACTTGCAACTGAGGCCCAACTTTTTTTGTCTGGGTTGCAAGTTCACCATCAACTCGCAGCTGGAGCTTGATCTTTTTTAGTCCCAATTGCAAGTCCATCATTGACTCGCAACTGGGTCAACAATTTGTCCCAGTTGCAAGTCTACCGTCGACTCGCAACTGAGCCCAACCTTTTTTGTCCCAGTTGCAAGTCCACCCTTAACTCGCAAATGGGGGTCCGATCTATTTTTCCCAGTTGTAAGTCCACCCTTGACTCACAATTGGGCTATGTTCTTTTTTTTGTCCCAATTGCAAGTCCACCATCGACTCGCAACTGGGGTCCGACCTTTTTTCAGTTACAAGTCTATACTCGACTCGCAACTGGGACCCGACCTTTTTTGTCTAAGTTGCAATCCCAACCTGCACTCGCAACTGTGGGCCGACCTTATTTTGTCCCAGTTGCGAGTCCGTCCTCAACTCGCAACCTAAGCCCGACTATTTTTTGTCCCAATTTCAAGTCCATCCTCAACTCATAACTAGGGTCCACCTTTTTTGTCCGAGTTGCGACAGTGTGGGTGCCTGACTTTTTCGTGGGCGACAAACAAAAAAAACAGTAAGAAAACAAAACAAAACAAGCAAACAATACAATTGTGAGGCTTTATTTATCTGCTGATGTGACATGATGTCATAGTTAGATGTGACGTATTATCTCACATCTAGATGTGACATAGTCGGACACAACTTTTTGAAATGCATGAACATTTCAAAATTTCAACATTTTTTAAATTGTGCAAACAATTTTTTATTGAATTTTTTTATTAAAATGAAAATATAATAAATTTATTCGTGTCTTTCAGAAAATGTCCACACCCTAAATACTGTTCATGGATTTTTAAAAATTGTGCATGTTTTCAAATTTTGTTCGAGAAGAAATTGTTCTGAATACCAAATTTTGTTCTTATTTAAAAAACTGAATTATAAAGTTTATTCACATTTGAAAATACATTTTTGAAATTTCAAAATTGTTTGTGTTTTATAAAAATATCGGACATTTCAGAAATAAATCGCAATCTTTAAAAAAAGTTCCAAAAAAATTCAAACATGTTTTCTAATCTAGACGTTGTCCTATGTTCTTAAACGTTTCCGGTTTACTAATTGTCAAGAATAGTTGTTGAGCTGTAGGAGCTGTCTTTTCTAATATGCGGTCACGAGATCAATTTCTGTGTAGTGCACATGTCACTTGCACTTTTTGTCACACTTCTGACGGAAAAACAAAACAAAAAAAAAAGACTTAGATGCATCTAGATGTTATATAGTCACACCCATCTAAAAATTATATAAATCTAGGAAGTAGAAAAATATACTGGTGAAAGAACGTGGATGTCGCCTAGAAAGGGGGTGAATAGGCGCTTTTAAAATGACCACTGCTAGGCGCCGGACCGGCCGAAATTTTCGGCCGGTCAACGCCCTAGCATCGCATACAAGCACTTCTAACTATCAGATTTAGGAAAAAAAGGAAAATCCCCTTCTCGCTCGCGTACACCTCCATGACCTCTCACCTCCTCCTGCTAGCGCTTGCTGGATATGCTCGTCGGCGCGCTCGCCAGTCAGAAATCTTGCTCGCCTCCGGAGCTGCTCGTGCTGCGCTCGCCGGTCGGAAATCTTGCTCGCCTCCGGAGCTGCTCGTCGGTGCGCTTTGCCGGAGCCACTCGTCTGCGCGCTCGCCGGTCGGAAATCTTGCTCGCCTCCGGGGTTGCTCATCGGTGCGCTCGCCAGAGCCGCTCGTCCACGCGCTCGCCGGAGCCGCTCGTCGACGCACTCGCCGGTCGCAAATCTTGCTCGCCTTCTAGTAGCAAATTTCTTTGTCGGTCGTAGCAAACGGAGACAACGGTTGCAGCAAAAAAGTTGTCATCACCGCTAGCGGCTGTAGCTCGCCGTTGCAGGATGTAGCAAAAATTGTTGCCAGACGTAGCAAAAATCTACTACAGTTGCAGCGAAAAGCCATCGCCACTGTCGCGAATCACAACTCAGCCATGGATGTATGTAGCAAAAAATGAAAACAGTTGTAGCAAGATGTGACATCGGTTGTAACAAAACACGGCGCAGCTTGTGCATTGCAGCAAAACATGACGCCGGTGGCAGTAGTATGTGATGCCGTTTGTAGCAAATTCCAACGCTAGTTGAAGCATGTAGCAAAAAGTGCAACCTCAGTTTTCCTCGGAGGAGCGTTGCCCCATCCTCGCCGTCCTGTGGTCACCATGCTCGCCATCTCATGGTTGGTCGCAACCTCCCCTGACACCGGTTGCAGTCTCCTCCCCGAACTGAGCGTCACCATGAGAGAGAGAGAGGGAGAGGGAGAGAGAGAGAAATGTGTTTTGGGGAAGAAGATGTGTGGAGGAGGACGAGTCAATGTAGATAAGGCAGGTTGTGGGGACGTGGGGCCACCAAAACGCGTGGTTTCTACGCGAGGGACGCGAGATGTGAGGCGTACGATCTAAACGATCGAGTGACACACGCTGGACCGGCGGAGTGTTCTGCCGGCCTACTGTCTGAAAATGTTTCCCTTTTCAAATAATTACGGTTTAGGTTTGACGGAATAAACCTAGCGGTTAATTTTTCAAGCACAAAACCTACAATAACTAGGCTCACCTATGTGCACCAACAACTTATCCTAAGCAAGATAAACAACTACGTGATAGCAAGATATATAAAATGAAACACCATGGCTATCACAAAGTAAAGTGCATAAGTAAAGGGCTCGGGTAAGAGATAACCGAGGCATACGGAGACGACGATGTATCCCAAAGTTCATACCCTTGTGGATGCTAATCTCTGTTTGGAGCGGTGTGGAGGCACAATGCTCCCCAAGAAGCCACTAGGGCCACCGTAATCTCCTCACGCCCTCGCACAATGCAAGATGTCGTGATTTCACTAAGGGACCCTTGAGGGCGGTCATCGAATCCGTACAAATGGAAACCGTTGGGGGACGGTCACCGAACCCATACACTTTGGCAACCCTTGGGGACGGTCACCAGAACCCTCAAATTGCTTGGGGTGATCTCCACAACCTAATTAGAGACCCCGACGCTTGCCCGGAGCTTTACACCACAATGATTGAGCTCCGAACACGACCAACCGTCTAGGGCACCCAAGCACCCAAGAGGAACAAGCTCAAGGGTACCAAGAACCCAAGAGTAATAAGCTTCTCAACTTGTAACTTCCACGTATCACCGTAGAGAACTCAAATCGATGCACCAAATGCAATGGCAAGGGCACACGGAGTGCCCAAGTCCTTCTCTCGCAAATCCCACCAAAGCAACTAATGCTAGGGAGGAAAATGAGAAGAAGAACAAGAAGGAGAACACCTAGAACTCCAAGATCTAGATCCAAGGGGTTCCCCTCACATAGAGGAGAAAGTGATTGGTGGAAATGTGGATCTAGATCTCCTCCCCTCCCCAAAAAAACTAGCAAGAATCCATGGAGGGATTGAGAGATAGCAAGCTCGAAGAAGGTCAACAATGGGGGAAGAACACGAGCTCAAAGGATAAGATTCAATGGGGAAGAAGACACCCTTTTATAGGTGGGAAAAAAATCCAACCGTTATGCTCATAGCCCGCACCGAGCAGTACTACCCTTCCAAGGAGCGGCACTACCGCTAGGGCGGTAGTAGCCAAATGAAATACTACTGCAACGAGGCAATAGGGCGGTAGTACTGCCGGAGTGGTATTACCGCCTGCCCTTGCGGTACTACCACGGGGTAGTATTCAACGGCCACTCAGGTGCAGGACACGGTAGTATACACAGTGAGGCAGCGGTAATACCACTAGGGATAGCGGTACTACCGCGAGTCCACGGATGTAAAAAATTACTGCCGGTCCACATCCGCTGGAGCTAGCTTTGAGTAAAAAGTCAGAACGGTAGTAGCAGTAGAAGTAACTGTGGTACTACTGCGCTGGGGCGGTAGTAAAAAAATACATCCGCTCCTACTACCGCGGAGCCTGACCCGGAGCCCAGACTCCTAGCAGGCACATAGTACCGTGGTAGTAGCAGCGGTACTACCACTGGCTACTACGGTACTACCACTAGGGGTAGCGGTACCACCGCAAGTCACAGTACTACAACTGCCTGCTGCCTTCCACAACTCAACTAAAGACAACAGAAGGATACAATAAAACCAGAACTGCCATAACTTCTGCAAATGATCTCCGAATTGAGCAAACTCAAGCTTGTTGGATAGAGGAAGAGGAGTAGCATCAAAACAGCAACATACAGAGGAGCGAAACCTCCAACAGAGAAGAACCGGCATAACCTCCAACATTGAAAACATCATAGATGATGCATGTGAACTCCGTTTTTGATGAACTCGAGCTTGTCATCAAGATGACCATAAGCTCCAAATCTCACAAGGAGAAGAACCAAACAAGAACCAATAAAGATGATGCAAGGATGCAATGGTTTGAGCTATCTACGAACGATACGATCAAGCTACCACTGATACGCGTCGGTGCTATACAAACGGTTTTTAACCCATTTCCGCGACGACATTTGGAACCATCGCCAAGTGAGTTTGGGCAATAGGGGGGGGGGTCCTTCCCACACGACCCAGAAACCGTCAGGAATAGGGTGCCAAGATGCATATACAATATTCCTACTTGTTTGTGCTCGCATTGCCATCACAGTCGGTACTCTATGGTGCTACGTTTATGATGCGCGGCCCATCACAAACGGTTCACTATTACAGAATGTGTATGATAAGCATACAATCACACACATTTGCTTTTCCCAAACCGGATGTGATAACTAATTAAGAAGATTAGCTAATCGTCGTACGAGTGTCGGATAGGATTACGAAATGTCGGACCGTCGTAACATCATCGTACACGACAACTATCGCACATGCTATTCTATGGTGCAATGTTTACGATGCATACTTCATCAGAAACAGTTCATGGTTGCAAATCGTGTACGATAAGGCAGCTATCACAAACGTTTAGTTAGCCCGCACCGTTTGTGATATTGTCTGACATCGCACATGCGTTGCAAATGGCAACTGTGTGCACGCTTCCACATGTTTCCTCTCTGTGAACCATCTTGGATTATGGTGTATATCACAAACGTTTGTGTTTTACCAACTGTGTGTGCTGTAACAACCTGGAGAGCGCAGTTTCACCGTAAGTTAATTGCTGCTACATCAAATTGTACATGATTTGAATTTGAATTTGAAATTGAATTTGAATATATGCTATAGCTTTATTCATATCCATCAGGTTCAGACAACCAATGCATTATTCGATTCATAGGTACATATCAAGAATTACATTGGAACCAAATAAAGAATGATGAACCACATTTGTATACTCTTGTACTATTAAAGACGGTAAAGAAAGAGGCGAAATACTTTATGGTTGCTGAACAAGGTGAAGCGGAATGCCATATTGTGCTCTCCTCCATGCAGAAGGCAGGCACAACTCTAGTCCAACCCCTTGTGAATGCCGACCACCCATCCTTCACGCTCTTCATGAAAACATCTAGATAATCATCGTGTTCTGGTAGAAATACTTTAACCTTTGCATGCCCACCAATCATGTAGTTTGAGAGGTAATCTTGAGTAAACTGCTTTGGCAACCACTGCAAAGGAAAAAAGATTCAGACATTGTCATCTAACACAACTCATTATGGGCAGTAAAAATAAGGCTGCAGAGTTCTTACTTGCCATCATGCAATTCGCTGTTGTATTGGATAAAGTGTAAAGAAATAGTTTAATTGCCATCTTTTGACCCATTTTACTAACAATCTTCATCAACTTCCTCACTTGATGCTGGTCCATCGATATCTCATTTCCCCATACGCAGAAAGGGTCGAAGCGCGGATCTTTACCAATGACATATGTACCTAAAAGCACCAAGTTCATATTAGAAGTTAAACACCAATTGCACAATGATGTAGTACAACACTCTTTTATAATATCTTATAACATCCGATATACTCACATATTAGATGAATTAACATGTTATATTATGGGCCAAAAGGAGTTTATTGCATTCTTACAAATTATCGGCTGATTAACTGCTGTTGTATCCATGGGTTAGAGTTAGTTTGAGCTAGTTCGGGCTCAAATAGCCCTAAAGTATATCTAAACATGATGGCTAGTTTGAGCTATTTACATCTATAACCCACCCAAAAATACTATCCAACCCAAGAGGTGCTAATTGGAGTTAGTTCTCATAGTGCATTTATTGTCAATCTAAGTATCTAACTGATACATCTCCAACGTATCTATAATTTTTGAATGCTCCATGCTACTTTATCTACTATTTTAGGCAATATTGGGCTTTATTATACACTTTTATATTATTTTTGGGACTAACCTATTAAGCGGAGGCCCAACCCAGATTTGCTGTTTTATGCCTATTTCAGTGTTTCGAGGAAAAGGAATATCAGAAGGAGTCAAAACGGAACGAAATCAACTGGAGAAGTTATTTTTGAAAGGAAAGCCACCGGATAGACTTGGACTCTACGTCAAAAGATACGGGAGCTGGCCATGAGGGTGGGGGCGTGCCCCCTTTGGGCGCGCCCCCCTGCCTCGTGGGGCCCCCGTAGCTCCACCGACGTACTCCCTGCACCCATATATACCTAAGTATCGTAAAACTTCCAGAACAGAAGATAGATCGGGAGTTCCGCCGCCGCAAGCCTCTGTAGCCACCAAAAACCTCTCGGGAGCCCTTCCCGGCACCCTGCCGGAGGGGCATCCCATCACCGGTGGCCATCTTCATCATCCCGGCGCTATCCATGATGAGGAGGGAGTAGTTCACCCTCGGGGCTCAGGGTATGTACCAGTAGCTATGTGTTTGATCTCTCTCTCTCTCGTGTTCTCTCTCGTGTTCCCTCTATGGCACGATCTTGATGTATCCCGAGCTTTGCTATTGTAGTTGGATCTTATGATGTTTCTCCCCCTCTACTCTCTTGTTATGAATTGAGTTTCCCCTTTGAAGTTATCTTATCGGATTGAGTCTTTTATGAGAACACTTGATGTATGTCTTGCCGTGATTATCTGTGGTGACAATGGGATATCATGTGCCACTTGATGTATGTTTTAGTGATCAACTTGCGGGTTTCGTGACATTGGGAACCTATGCATAGGGGTTGGCACACGTTCTTGACTCTCTGGTAGTTGCTTTGGGGCACTCTTTGAAGTACTTTTATGTTGGTTGGATGAATCTGAGATTGTGTGACGCATATCGTATAATCATGCCCACGGATACTTGAGGTGACAATGGAGTATCTAGGTGACATTAGGGTTTTGGTTGATTTGTGTCTTAAGGTGTTATTCTAGTATGAACTCTATGATGGATTGAGCGGAAAGAATAGCTTTATGTTATTTTACTACGAACTCTTGAATAGATAGAACAGAAAGGATAACTTTGAGGTGGTTTCGTACCCTACCATAATCTCTACGTTTGTTCTTCGCTATTAGTGGCTTTGGAGTGACTCTTTGTTGCATGTTGAGGGCTTGTTATATGATCTATCTATGTTATTATTGTTGAGAGAACTTGCACTAGTGAAAGTATGAACCCTAGGCCTTGTTTCCTATCATTGCAATACCGTTTACGCTCACTTTTATTATTAGTTACCTTGCTATTTTTATTATTTCAGATTACAAATACCTTTATCTACCATCTATTTTGCACTTGTATCTTCATCTCTTCGCCGAACTAGTGCACCTATACAATTTACCACTGTATTGGGTGTGTTGGGGACACAAGAGACTCTTTGTTATTTGGTTGCAGGGTTGTTTGAGAGAGACCATCTTCATCCTACACCTCCTACGGATTGATAAACCTTAGGTCATCCACTTGAGGGAAATTTGCTACTGTCCTACAAACCTGTGCACTTGCAGGCCCAACAACGTCTACAAGAAGAAGGTTGTGTAGTAGACATCAAGCTCTTTTCTGGCGCCGTTGCCGGGGAGGTGAGTGCTTGAAGGTATATCTTTAGATCTTGCAATCTAATCTTTTTGTTTCTTGTTTTTATCACTAGTTTAGTGTATAAAAGAAAACTACCAAAAAAATGGAGTTAAGTTTGTCTCATACGCTTCATCTTTTTAATATCTTTCGTGAGAATGATGGAAAGGAAAATTGTGCTCAAGTGCTAGAAGAAGAATTATATAGAATGCTTGGCATAAAATATGTGAATGATGAGCATGATTGGAATGCTGTTAGTATGAATTCCCTGAATATCCATGATGCTAATGATATGCAAAGCCACAAGCTTGGGGAAGCTATGTTTGATGGAGATGATATTTTTTGTCCCCCAAGCTTTGATGAGCAAATTTACTATGATGAAATCATGCCTCCTATCTATGATGATTATTGTGATGACACGTATGCTTTAAAGAATAATGATAACCATGAAACGTGTCATCTTGATCTTAATTTTCAATGACATGATAGTTGTTTTGTTGAGTTTGCTCCCACTACTATCCCGAATGAGAAGAATTTTGCTTATGTTGAGAGTAGCAAATTTTCTATGCTTGTAGATTATGAAAAGAATGCTTTAGGTGCTGGTTATATTGTTGAATTCATTCATGATGCTACTGAAAATTATTATGAGAAAGGAACATATGTTTGTAGGAATTGCAATAATATCAAGTTTCCTCTCTATGTGCTTAAAATCTTGAAGATATGCTTGTTGTGCCATCCTATGCTAGTTGATTATTGTTCCCATAAGTTGTTTGCTCACAAAATCCCTATGCATAGGAAGTGGGTTAGGCTTAAATGTGCTAGTCATATTCTTCATGATGCTCTCTTTATGTTTCAATTCTTATCTTCCATGTGAGCATCATTGCCATCATCATGCCTAGCTAAAAAGGCATTAAAGAAAAGCGCTTGTTGGGAGACAACCCAATATTTATCCTTACTGCTTTTGTGTTCCACATGATTATCCTACTGTAGTAATCATGTTTTATAGCTTTTGTTTCAATAAAGTGCCAAGTAGAACCTTTGGGAAGACTTGGGTGAAGTTTATGTGATCTTGCTGTGAAAAACAGAAACTTTAGCGCTCACGAGATTAGCTGCCATTTTTTTACTGGAGAGTGATTTTAGGTTTATTCTTTTTGCAGATGATTAATAGGAAAATTTGTCAGGTACAGAAATTTATTTCAGAATTTTTGGGATTCCAGAAGTATACGTTTGATACAGATTACTACAGACTTTTCTGTTTTTGACAGATTCCGTTTTCATTGTGTTGTTTGCTTATTTTGATGCATCTATGGCTAGTATTAAGTGGTATGAACCATAGATATGTTAGAATACAGTAGATATTACACCAGTATGAATTTATAATGAGTCCATTACAGTACCTAAGTGGTGGTTTTATTTACTTATACTAACAGAGCTTACGAGTTTTGTTTTGAGTTTTGTGTGGTTGAAGTTTTCAAGTTTTGGGTGAGGATTCGATGGACTATGGAATAAGGAGTGGCAAGAGCCAGAGCTTGGGGATGCCCAAGGCACCCCAAGGTAATATCCAAGGACAACCAAGAGCCTAAGCTTGGGGATGCCTTCCGGGGCATCCCCTCTTTCGTCTTCGTTCATCGGTAACTTTACCTGGAGCTATATTTTTATTCACCACATGACATGTGTTTTGCTTGGAGCGTCATTTTATTTTGTTAGTTTTTGCTTTCTGTTATTTAGAATAATGTTTTGCATCTTTAGTTTCAATAAAAAAGTCAAGGATAGCCTTTGCTATGCTTATTTTGCTAGTATACATGTTGCTGTTTGAAAACAGAAAGTTTACTGCTGTTGCAAAAATTTCCTAGAAAAGTCAGAGAATGGTATAACGTTGAATATTTTTGAATATTAAGATCTGATAAATTTATTACAGTGGGAATTTTAGTTCATAATTTTTGAGGTCATGGAAGTATTGATACTCTTGCATTCTTTACAGACTGTACTGTTTTGGCAGATTGCTGTTATGTTTGCATTGTTTGCATATGTTTGCTTGTTTAATGATTCTATTTGATGATAGGAGTATTAAATATGCAGAGGCATTTAATATGCAATGTTGAATAGTAATTTTAGTGATTTGTTACAGTACAATATGATAAGGTTTTACATTGGTTTGTACTAACCTATCTCACGAGTTCTTATTGAGTTTGTTGTGAATGAAGCTTTTGATAAAAAGAAGAGAAACCATGATATGAGAGGAATTAAGGAGACACAAAATTTTAAGCTTAGGGATGCACAAGGCAACCCAAGATAATATTTCAAGAAGTCTCAAGCATCTAAGCTTGGGGATGCCCCGGTAGGCATCCTACCTTTCTTCTTCAACAATCATTGGTTAGTATCGGTTGAGCCTAAGTTTTTGCTTCTTCACATGAGTTGTGTTATCCTTACAATGTAATTTTATTTTGTTTGCTTGCTGTTTGAATAAAGTATCAAGATCTGAAATTATTTAATGAGAGAGAGCCTTACACAAATTGGAATTTTCTAGAATTCTCTATATGCTTCACTTATATCTTTTGAGCGTGATAATTTTTGCTCTAGTACTTCACTTATATCTTTTAGAGCACAGTGGTAGATTTGTTTTAAAGAAACTATTGATCTCTCATGCTTCACTTAGATTATTTTGAGAGTCGTTAATAGCATGGTAATTTTCTTAATGTTAATGTACTTGGTATTCAAGATATGTGAAACTTTCTTTTGAGTGCGTTGATTAGTAAGATAAGTTTGATGCTTGATAATTGTTTTGAGATATGGAGGTGATAATATCAAAGTAATGCTAGTTGGGGTGATTATGAATTTAAAGAATGCTTGTGTTGAAGTTTGCAAGTCCCGTAGCATGCACGTATGGTTAAAGTTGTGTAACAAATTTGAAACATGAAGTGTACCTGGCTTGTGCATCCTTATGAGTGGCGGTCGGGGACGAGCGATGGTCTTTTCCTACCAATCTATCCCCCTAGGAGCATGCGCGTAGTACTTGATTTTTGATGACTTCTAAATTTTTGCAATAAGTATATGAGTTCTTTTGACTAATGTTGGGTCCATGGATTATACGCACTCTCACCTTTCCGCCTTTGCTAGCCTCTCTAATACCGCACACTTTTCGCCGGTATCATACACCCACCATATACCTTCCTCAAAACAGCCACCATACCTACCTATTATGGCATTTCCATAGCCATTCCGAGATATATTTCCATGCAACTTTCCACCGTTCCGTTTATTATGACACGCTCCATCATTGTCATATTGCTTTTTGCATGAACTTGTAGTTGACATTGTATTTGTGGCAAGGCCACCTTCATAATTTTCATACATGTCGCTCTTGATTCATTGCATATCCCGGTACACCACCGGAGGCATTCATATAGAGTCATATTTTGTTCTAAGTATCGAGTTGTAATTGTTGAGTTGTAAGAAAAATAAAAGTGTGATGATCATCATTATTAGAGCATTGTCCCAGTGAGGACAGGATGATGGAGACTATGATTCCCCCATAAGTCGAGATGAGACTCCGGACGAAAAAAAATAGGCCATAAAAAAATAGAAAAGGCCCAAATAAAAAAAGAGAGAAAAAGAGAGAAGGGACAATGCTACTGTCCTTTTACCACACTTGTGCTTCAAAGTATCACCATGATCTTCATAATAAGAGAGTCTCATATGTTGTCACTTTCATATACTAGTGGGAATTCTTCATTATAGAACTTGGCTTGTATATTCCAATGATGGGCTTCCTCAGAAGTGCCCTAGGTGTTCGTGAGCAAGCAAGTTGGATTCACACCCACTTAGTTTCTTTTGTTGAGCTTTCATATACTTATAGCTCTAGTGCATCCGTTGCATGGCAATCCCTACTCACTCACATTGATATCTATTGATGGGCATCTCCATAGCCCGTTGATACGCCTAGTTGATGTGAGACTATCTTCTCCTTTTTGTCTTCTCCACACAATCCCCATCATCATATTCTATTCCACCCATAGTGCTATATCCATGGCTCATGCTCATGTATTGCGTGAAGGTTATTTTTTTTGAGATTATTTAAGTATGAAACAATTGCTTGTCTTGTCATCGGGGGTATAGAAGTTGGGAACATCTTTGTGTGATGAAAATGAAGCATAGCCTAACTATATGATTTTGTAGGGATGAACTTTCTTTTGCCATGCTATTTTGAGAAGACATGATTACTTTGATTAGTATGCTTGAAGTATTATTACTTTTATGTCAATATGAACTTTTGTCTTGAATCTTTAGGACCTGAATATTCATGCCACAATTAAGAAGATTTACATTGAAATTATGCCAAAGTATCATTCCGCATCAAAAATTCTTTTTTATCATTTACCTACTCGAGGAAGAGCAGGAATTAAGCTTGGGGATGCTTGATACGTCTCCAACGTATCTATAATTTTTGATTGCTCCATGCTACTTTATCTACTGTTTTAGGCAATATTGGGCTTTATTATACACTTTTATATTATTTTTGGGACTAACCTATTAACCGGAGGCCCAACCCAGATTTGTTGTTTTATGCCTATTTCAGTGTTTCGAGGAACAGGATTATCAGACGGGGTCAAAACGGAACGAAATCAACTGGAGAAGTTATTTTTGGAAGGAAAGCCACCGGATAGACTTGGACTCTATGTCAGAAGATATGGGAGCTGGCCACGAGGGTGGGGGGCGCGCCCCTCCTAGGCGCGCCCCCCTACCTCGTGGGGCCCCCCTAGCTCCACCGACGTACTCCTTGCACCCATATATACCTACGTATCGTAAAACTTCCAGAACAGAAGATAGATCGGTAGTTCCGCCGCTACAAGCCTCTGTAGCCACCAAAAACCTCTCAGGAGCCCTTCCCGGCACCCTGCCGGAGGGGATCCCATCACCGGTGGCTATCTTCATCATCCCGGCGCTATCCATGACGAGGAGGGAGTAGTGCACCCTCGGGGCTGAGGGTATGTACCAGTAGCTATGTGTTTGATCTCTCTCTCTCTCTCTCTCTCGTGTTCTCTCTTGTGTTCCCTCTATGGCACCATCTTGATGTATCCCGAGCTTTGCTATTGTAGTTGGATCTTATGATGTTTCTCCCCCTCTACTCTCTTGTGATGAATTGAGTTTCCCCTTTGAAGTTATCTTATCGGATTGAGTCTTTTATGAGAACACTTGATGTATGTCTTGCCGTGATTATCTGTGGTGACAATGGGATATGATGTGCCACTTGATGTATGTTTTGGTGACCAACTTCCGGGTTTCGTGACATTGGGAACCTATGCATAGGGGTTGGCACACGTTCTTGACTCTCCGGTAGTTGCTTTGGGGCACTCTTTGAAGTACTTTTATGTTGGTTGGATGAATCTGAGATTGTGTGACGCATATCGTATAATCATGCCCACAGATACTTGAGGTGACAATGGAGTATCTAGGTGACATTAGGGTTTTGGTTGATTTGTGTCTTAAGGTGTTATTCTAGTATGAACTCTATGATGGATTGAGCGGAAAGAATAGCTTTATGTTATTTTACTACGAACTCTTAAATAGATAGAACAAAAAGGATAACTTTGAGGTGGTTTCGTACCCTACCATAATCTCTACGTTTGTTCTCCGCTATTAGTGGCTTTGGAGTGACTCTTTATTGCATGTTGAGGGCTTGTTATATGATCTATCTATGTTATTATTGTTGAGAGAACTTGCACTAGTGAAAGTATGAACCCTAGGCCTTGTTTCCTATCATTGCAATACCGTTTACGCTCACTTTTATCATTAGTTACCTTGCTGTTTTTATTATTTCAGATTACAAATACCTTTATCTACCATCTATTTTGCACTTGTATCTTCATCTCTTCGCCGAACTAGTGCACCTATACAATTTACCATTGTATTGGGTGTGTTGGGGACACAAGAGACTCTTTGTTATTTGGTTGCAGGGTTGTTTGAGAGAGACCATCTTCATCCTACGCCTCCTACGGATTGATAAACCTTAGGTCATCCACTTGAGGGAAATTTGCTACTGTCCTACAAACCTGTGCACTTGCAGGCCCAACAACGTCTACAAGAAGAAGGTTGTGTAGTACACATCACTAACCCTGTCATCCAAACACCTCTTTGGATGGAGTTAGTTCAGGGTTAGTCAGGAGCTAGAAACTAACTCTAACCTCTAGCTAAGTTGAGTATCCAAACAGGGCTGTGTTGTTGTTGTTGTTGCTGCTGCTCTTCTACATATATCTAGAAATCATCAAAACATTAAGGTAACACTCTTCCTTGTTGCTATGTAGCCTAGGATTGCATATGTAGACATTAAGTATAGTGCATGTTGCTATGTAGCCTCAGATATATTACATCTGGTCCTAGTTAACCTAATGATAAATAGGTTGCAGATATATTCAGTTAAAAGTTCGATTCACCGATTAGTCCCTTATCAGCCCCGGCCTATATGGTACTAGCTACCGATATCCTGAACAGTGAGCATATATAAGCCATGGGATGAAGCTAACCTCAATGGAAAACAACAATCATTCCCAAAATTGTCCTATGTAGGTGCATCGAGAAGCATGTTAAGCACAACAGGCTAAACATCAACCAAAATTATCCATGGCAGACAAAATAATCTCCAAAAGATAGCTTCAGTGTGCAGGTTTAAGCATGATAGTAAAGCAAAACAAGTGGAAAGGTGTGTTAACTGCAACAGGCCTAACATTTAACAACAAGCAAACCTAGTCATTCAAACTGGTATTGTGCCAGTCTGAGTACATTGGTTATTGTTAAATAAAAATAGAAAGGTGTGTTAACTACAAGATGCAGCAACCAAATGTAGTCATTCATTGTGGTATTGTTGAAACTAGTACTGATGAAATTGAACTGCACAGTTCATACTTGCACATATAGAACATCACATTGTGAATAACTGGAATAAACAAGGCATACTGCGAAGAACCAAAGGTAGCAATTGAAACTGGACATATGCTAACTACAAACAATAGAACAATCAAAAAACTTTAAAAGAGGCATATGCTAGCTATAACAGGCTGAACAACAAGCAAATATATGCATTCCTGTCGGTATGTTTAAAACTAATGAAATGTACTGCACAGTAAATAATTGCACATATAGAGCATCACATTGTGAACAACTGAAGTAAACAAGGAATACTGCAAACAACCAGATATAGCAATTAAAACTGGACATATTCTCACTACACTACAAAAGGGACTCGACAAAACAAATCATGGGTTTCCCCCTGTGAAGAGGCACGGAAAGACAAATCATGGGTTTCCTCACTTGTCACGGATGGGCTCGTTCCCATGGGAAGAGCACGGACCCTAGATGCGCTCCATGTTGTCGCAGATGGGCTCCTTCCCCTTGGAAGAGCACGGTTGTAGGGTGCCCTCCCTGATGTCGCAGACGGGCTCTTTCCCCTTGGAAGAGCAGGAGAGGGTGCCCTCCTCGTGGTCACCGTCAATGAGTCTGACTTGGAAGTTGTGGATCCCAAGCCAGCGTCGCAGAACGTGTCCTTCAGAAATGACAAAAGGGGCTCGATGGCAATGTAGGATGGCAAGTTGTTGACAGCGACCCAGAGGAGATCAGTGGCGGGGCCATGGATGAGATGGACGGAGGTTGAACACGAGGGGTTGGGGGTGGGCCACTTAACCTGTGACATAGCCCGCCTCAGGACGTCGCTGTCGATGACCTCGATGTTGTAGCTGGCGTCCGGTACATACCCTCATACTCTAGCCCGCTACTTGAGTGCCTGCCTCCAGTAATGGTCATCAGCTTCCTTGGTGACGCCGGGCGAAGAGACCGCGATACACCTCTTTTGGGCCAGTCGCTCCTCGAGCTCCACGGGAAGCATAGCCGGGCTTAGTCTGCGACACTCAGGGCGGTTGGCAGGCGTCATTTAAGAAACTCAGGGCATCCTGGGTATGGAGATCGGTGGGTAAGTTGCATGGGCAAACTGTCGGTGTGAACGACACCTATGGGATTACTGGAATCCCTACTACGGTCGGCGGGCGCGGGGTTGTGCAAAGAGCGGGTCTAAGAGCTAGCACCTATATGATTACCAAGGATGCGTAATACCCTAGTCATACTTTGGTGTATATTCGAGTGTTCTTGAGCTAGCTATGGTGCGTGACTTGCTCAAAAGAGCCGAATCCTTCTCCCGTATGCCTCGGGCTTCCTTTTATAGGAAAAAGGGGACGCCACAGTGGCACACATGAGGTGGAAATGGTACAGTGTACAAGCTTATCGCCTGCCATTACGGGACAAGACGCATTAAATGCGCTCCTTAGGTGTCCCTCCCCCGCTTTATCGGGGACGAAAACGAGGCCCGCCCCGTCCGTCGCCGCCTCGCCTCGCCTCGACACGTGCCCTGGCCAGCGAGGCACGTGGCGCCATGTAGGCTGGCAGGCTGGTGAGCTGGCACGGTGACAACGTCTTCACGAAGATCTGCATGCCACCACGCAGGTGCTTGCTGAGCTGGTCTTAGGGCCGCACATCGCCACGAAGGTGCTCGGCTGGTTGGCTTGGCTGGCAGCTGTGTGGGAACGACGGTGGAGCCTTGGCGGGTGCGGGCCTGGCCACGGCCCCGCTGACGCCCTCGGCAAGGGTCTTGCCGTGGTGCCGTGGTCGTCCCGGCAAGGATCTTGCCGGAGGTCTCGTGGATTTCCTTGGCAAGGATCTTGCCGAGGATCATCTTCTTTTGGTCCTCATATGATCTTGCGTGTTCATGGTGTTTTACGAAGATCTGCATGCCACCACGGAGGCGCCTCCCGAGCCTTGGTTCCAGCGTGATCGATGACGTTGGAACCCTGGGGCTCAAGGGTGGCGCAGTTTGCTGGTGTTGGGCAAGTTGCCCCAGCAAGGTTTTTGCCGGGGCCGCGGAGGCCGCCCCGGCAAGGGTCTTGCCGGGGGAGTCCACCTCGCCCTCTTACTCTTTGCATCTCCATCTTGGCGTTGCTTTGATGGTCTTGTGGCTCCGGCTTCCCTCTTCTGCCCTGCTAAGTGTGGCCACGGGCGCGACTCTGACTGCCCATGCACAAGTAAAGGGGTACAAAGTAGAGCCCCTACTTTTGTACATTGACAGGAGTCCCCGGGCCTGGGCCACACATAAGCCCGACGTGTTGTTGGGCTAGGCCCAGAATGGTGCACGGGCAGGCGGGGTCGAATTTTTACTGCAGTAACTCCACCCGCTGCGCTTCCTCACGACCCGTGTTGAATGCATGACGTGGCGATCGTGCGTGGGGTGACCGAAGCATACTTGTGTCATCCTGCGGTGAATAGTAAAGAGGCGGCTTGCGTGTCCCTTTAAGACTGGAGGGCCGCTGCTCATTTACTCTCTCCGCCTTGGAACTGTCGTTCCACGTTTCCCACTACGCCCGCCCCTTGCGCCACGTACGCCGCATGCACCGTGCAGGGTAGGTGACAGGCGCATGGAATATGGGAAGGCATGCGCATGGGTCGATACCCACGCGCCTTCAATTGGGCGAGGAGGGCGGTCGAAGGCCTCGCCTGCTGCCATCTCAATGAGCCGGAGTGGTTGAGAGAGGTGGCCGAGCCCCGATCCCTCCCCTTTATAAGGAGGGGAGGGGGAGGGATGGCATCCCTCAATATTTCTCCATCCGCCTCCTCCCACCTTGGCTTCTTTCTTCCTTCTGCTATGGCAAGAGGGCGCGCTGGTGCCTCCATGGTAGCGACGAGGGTCGCCGCCCGACAACGGGCCCCTCCTTCCCAAGAGTTTGTGGCAGCAGAGCCGGCCACAAGGGGAAGGGGGAGGGGGCGAGGCCGAGGTTGCCGTGGCACTCGGGGAAGAGGAGGGCGAGGCGGCGCACCGACCTCGCATCCGCCGGCGGTCCCTCCCCCAATGGAGGGCCACATCGGGTACCAGCCTCGCGATTTCTTTATCAGGCTGCGCCGGTCGGTGCATAGTCGTCTTCGTCTCCATACTCCATTTGCTCGGGAGATGGAGCTCGACCCACCACAGACTCTGAGATTGCATATGAGGGGCTGCAGGAATAGCAGCACATGGGTTGATGTCGATTTCCCAGCCCCTCATGTCATGTATCTTCGTCATAGATGGAAAACCTTCGCTCGTATCCACAGCCTGACGGTGGGACTCGTTCTCTATTTCAAACTAATGGAGAACGGCCTGCTCTCCGTCAAGGTCTTCGGAGACTTTGGAACTCGCCTAAAGTGTTGCGTGGAGAGCTCCTCTGATGACGAAGACTCTTCCTCGAGCGGGAGTGACGAGGAGGACAGCGATAGCAACGATGAGGGTGCCAGGAGGGAGGATGACGGGTCCAACTAGGTGTCGGACCCGCCATCCCTGGGCGGCGCCGGCAACAACAGCATCTGCACCTAGCCCCTTCTCCCGGTAGGGCCAGCTCCTTGAACTTCTCAGGGTCGCCTCCTTGGGCGGTTGGCGTGGGGAGGCTGGAGAAGGCGAAGAAGGTGGGTGGCGGGCCGTTAATTCGGAGTTCGATGGCACCGACGCCTTCGTAGCATATTGGCGACCCGCTGACTCATCTTCCAGCTCTTCTCCCGACACCATCATCACCAGCCCTCTCTTGGGTGGCCGCCGATATGATCTCTTGGTGCCTTCTGTTGCTCGTACCTCGCCTAGGCACTCCTTTTTCGCTCTTGCTTTCTTGTTCCGTTTCCTGAGGAGAGGGACAAGAAAGGGATTACAGACACCTTATCTCTTTTTAGTTTGTAAGCCCACGGGCCTTAGTCAAATTTAAAACTTGTAATCCCCTTGCTCACGTTTACATTCCGTATGAACTATACCTATATGGGATGTATTAATGAAAAAGGGTGCTTGTCGGGTTCTTTGTGTGTGAGCAAAGCCCATACCAAGGAACGAATCCTTGTTATTTTTAATATAAACATTGTCGCCCGGCAACATGCCTTGCCGCTCCCTTACTTCATTCGATCACACTCACGGTTTCAGCGGAGGCGGGGGCGAAGTAGGGTTAGGCCCTACGCTTGCTTCCTTGTCACCGCGGCTACAACCAGACTCCGATCCATGAAATAATTCTTGGGTACAGGAAAAGGGGAGCACGGTAGCCTAGGAATAAAACGAGGTTTCATACGCCCCAATTTCATACAAAAATGCAAAAACAGGGGATGAAGGACTTATCTGAATCTGCTGCCCCCCGGCAACCTTGGGTTGCCGGGGTTGGGTCCTTGTGTCTTCAACCCCCAGCAAGCTTGGCTTGCCGGGACCGGAGCACTAGCTCGTTCTCCTTCTTCCAAATAGCTCATTAGAAATGTCCATGCACCCTGCGAACCAAAGAGGACGGAAAGGAACAGAGAGACACACACCCGACCTCTATGCTAGGGGTTAGTCGCCGCTAAGCACTATCAACCCTAACCTAGGGAGGGACTCAACGTAGCATGCGTTCTATAACTTAGGGCGCCAGCGCTTCATTTATTTATGCTCAGGGTCTGCGCCTGGCTTTGTATAGAGGGTTACATGCCTTGCCGGCAAGGCTTGTACAAAAGGTGGTTTGCCGGGAGGCCAGGCAACCGCGCCTTATGGGTAAAACTTACGAAGATGCTCGATGTTCCAGGAGTTGCTAACTGGAACGGCATCTTCGATCTCCAAGCAGACTGCGCTAGGCCTGGTGACTCGTATTACCCGATAAGGGCCTTCCCACTTCGGCGTCAACTTGTTGGAATTCTTGGCCGATTGAACGCGCCGAAGAACAAGGTTGGCTTCTGAAAGTGCAACTATCCCTAGGTGGTTTTGGTAATTCATTACAACATATAGCTCATTGAGCTAATGCTATTCCAAGACTATTGTTTCAGGAAAGCTCAATGAATGGCATGGCATGGATGATGAAAGTGGATCCCTCAAAATACTAAGGACAAAGGATTGGCTCAAGCTCAAAAGCTCAAGACTCTTCATTTTACATTTTAGTGATCCAAGATCACATTGAGTCTATAGGAAAAGCCAATACTATCAAGAAGGGATGAGGTGTTGCTTAATGAGCCTCTTGCTTCATGTGCTTAGTGATATGCTCCAAAACCCTCAACTACTTTTCCACATCCACAAATGGCCTAAACCTAAAGCCAAAATCGGTCACACCGATTCTTTCTATCTGGCGCCACCCATTCCAAAAGTCATAGCCACTGCCACAAACCCTAAGCAAATCGGTCTTACCGATAGGGATCTCGGTCTCACCGAGATGGGGTTGCAATCTCTCTGTTTCCCTTCGTAACGTTTCGGTCTAACCGAAGTGAGCGATCGGTCCCACCGAGATTGCAATGTAAACTCTCTGTTTCCTTTTTGTAACATTTTGATCTCACCGAAAAGAGCAAATCGGTCCCACCGAGTTTACCTGACCAACTCTCTGGAAAGCTTATTACTAAATCGGTCTCACCGAGTTTGTGTAATCGGTCTCACCGAGATTACGTTATGCCCTAACCCTAACCGAATCGGCCTCACCGAGATGCATGTCAGTCCCACCGAAAATCACTAACGGTCACTAGGTTTACTAAATCGGTCCGACCGAGTTTAACGATTCGGTCCCACCGAGTTTGGTAAATTGTGTGTAACGGTTAGATTTTGTGTGGAGGCTATATATACCCCTCCACCTCCTCTTCATTCGTTGAGAGAGCCATCAGAACGAACCTACACTTCCAACTTACCATTTTTGAGAGAGAACCACCTACTCATGTGTTGAGGCCAAGATATTCCATTCCTACCATATGAATCTTGATCTCTAGCCTTCCCCAAGTTGCTTTCCACTCAAACCCTCTTTCCACCAGATCCAAAACCTATGAGAGAGAGTTGAGTGTTGGGGAGACTATCAGTTAAAGCACAAGAGCAAGGAGTTCATCATCAACGCACCATTTGTTACTTCTTGGAGAGTGGTGTCTCCTAGATTGGCTAGGTGTCACTTGGGAGCCTCCGACAAGATTGTGGAGTTGAACCAAGGAGTTTGTAAGGGCAAGGAGATTGCCTACTTCGTGAAGATATACCGCTAGTGAGGCAAGTCCTTCGTGGGCGACGACCATGGTGGGATAGACAAGGTTGATTCTTCATGGACCCTTCGTGGGTGGAGCCCTCCCTGGACTCGCGCAGCCGTTACCCTTCGTGGGTTGAAGTCTCCATCAACGTGGATGTACGATAGCACCACCTATCGGAACCACGCCAAAAACATCCATGTCTCCAATTGCGTTTGAATCCTCCAAACCCTTCCCTTTACTTTCTTGCAAGTTGCATGCTTTAATTTCCGCCGCCTATACACTCTTTGCATGCTTGCTTGAATTGTGTGATGATTGCTTGACTTGTCCTAAAATAGCTAAAATCTGCCAAACTCTAAAATTGGGAAAATGTTAAGTTTTTATTGGTCAAGTAGTCTAATCACCCCCCCTCTAGAAATACTTCAAGGTCTTACAAGTGGTATCAGAGCTTTGGTCTCCATTTGCTTTGATTTCCATAGCTTTTGGTGGTCATAGCCTTGGTTTCACAACCTAGGAGAGTATGGCGTCTAGCGAGGGAAATTATCACCGTAGAGGTCCTTGCTTTGATGGTACTAATTTTGCTAGTTGGAAGCATAAGATGAAAATGCATATTCTTGGACATAACCCCGCCGTTTGGGAAATTATTTGTATTGGCTTGCAAGGTGAATTCTTCGATGGGAGAGAACCGAACCGTGAAGCTAATGCGGAAGAATTGAAGATGCTGCAATACAACGCTCAAGCATGTGACGTCATCTTCAACGGATTGTGCCCCGAAGAATTCAACAAAATCAGCCGTCTTGAGAATGCAAAGGAAATTTGGGATACTTTGATTGATATGCATGAAGGTACCGAGTCCGTCAAGGAATCCAAGTTGGATGTGCTCCAAAGTCAGCTTGACAAGTTCAAAATGAAGGATGGTGAAGGTGTCGCTGAAATGTACTCTAGGCTTGCTCTTATCACAAATGAGATTGCCGGCTTAGGGAGTGAAGAGATGACCGACAAATTCATCATCAAGAAAATCCTAAGAGCATTGGATGGAAAGTATGATACCGTGTGCACATTGATCCAAATGATGCCAAACTACAAAAATCTCAAGCCAACGGAAGTCATTGGAAGGAATTGTTGCTCATGAGATGTCACTCAAGGATAAGGAGGAACTTCACAACAAGTCAAGTGGTGCTTACAAAGCCTCAAGTGAAGCCCCCACATCATCAAGTGAGAAACCAACCTTCAATGAAGAATTGAGCTTAATGGTGAAGAACTTCAACAAATTCTACAAGAGTAGAAGCAAAGAAAGAAGCTCCAAGTCAAGGTCTTATCATGACAAGAGATCTTCTAGTCGAGAGCGCAATTGCTACAATTGTGGGAGACCCGGACACTACTCCAATGAGTGTACGGCACCCTACAAAAGAAGAGAAGATTCTCCAAGAAGAAGGAGCAAAAGAGAAGAATCACCACCAAGAGAGAGGAGGAGTAGAGATGATCGTTATGAACGAAGACCCTCACGGAGAAGTAAGGATTCGGAAAGAAAGGACAAGTCATCAAGGAGCTACACAAAACGAAGACATCAAGCTCATGTTGGTGAATGGGTTTCCGGCTCCGACTCCGACAATCACTCCGAGAGAAGCTATCACTCCGACTCCGAATATACTCAAGAAGAAGGAGTTGCCGGTCTAGCACTTGTGTCAACCAACTCCTACGACATATTTGACTCACCAAATGAAGGTGTTGGAAGATGCTTCATGGCCAAAGGTCCAAAGGTAACACATCCCGAGTATGTTGATTTTAATAGTGATGAAGATGACTTGCTTGTGGATGATGATTTACTTGTTGACAACTCTAGTGATGAATACTATGATGAAACGTCAATTAATCATGCTAATCAAACGAATGACAATGATAAGGAGAAAATTGAGCTTCTAACTAAAGAACTAAACACTCTTAAGTTGGCTCATGAAACTATCTTCGAAGATCATCGAGAACTTTTAAGGGCTCATGAGAAGTTACGCTTTGAAAAGCTCAATCTTGAGCAAGAGCATGAGTTCTTAAAGGCAATCAATGATGATCTCCGCAAGAAAAGTTCTTCTTACATTGCCAAGCGTTTACTCTTATCTACTTACATGCCTCAAGTCAAGTCTAGTAACAAGTACAAGAAAGATACTTCCTCTAGTAGTAACAATAATAATGTCAAATCCAATGTTGTTGCTTCTAGTAGTTCTCTTGATTCCACTAATGATTCTCTTAGCCAAGTTACACTTGAGCAAGAAAATAGTTTATTGAAGGGAATTATAGAGAAAGGTGTTTACAAGAGCCTTGCCGGGAGTAAGCAATTCGAGGAAATTGTACGCAAGCAAGGAAGGCACCGGAAGAATCAAGGTGTTGGTTTTGAACGAAAGTTCAACGCCAATGGAGTTGAGTGGGAAGAAGATCAATACCCCAAGACAAAGTTTGTTCCTCAACAAGAGAAGTATGATCCTACTTCCTTCAAGGGGACACAAGCTCAAGATGATCTTCCACCACAAGACCACAAGAACAAAGGCAAGGACAAGCTTCAAGAAGAGATTGATGCATTTGAAGAAGCACCTAAAGCCTCGTTCAAGTGGGTCCCCAAGACTACGTCAAGTTCTACTTCATCAAGTACAACTACAACTCCAAGGATTCCCATCAAGATGATGTGGATCCCGAAGAAGAAGAACTAGAGAGTTCTTGAGGGTGACTCCGCCAACATTCTTCACTCATATCATTTTGGCAAGAACAAGTGCAATCAACTTCCACATCTTGCACTAGTTCAAGGAGTCACAAACCCTCATGTTGGTAAGGCAAGGGACAAGGTAACCTAATGTTTTCATGGACATCATCTTGTGTGTGCATCACTCTATGTCTATGGATATTCTTGTTTGTTCCTTGTGGGACTAACCCATGTAGGCAAGTTGAAAGTGCAACTCACTCCAAAGGATTGCTCCAAATGATCTACATCAACATTGAGCATCTACATCTTCAACACCTACATGAAGTCATCATCGACAAAACCCAAGGTTAGTTCATCCCTCTAAGGGGGATCTCACATCTAGGGGGAGCTTAACTCTAAGAATTGAGTCAAAGCAACTCTAATGGTGTGAACACATTAATGCATTATGTAAAAGTGGTAACCCCACTTGAGCTTAAACGATGAGTATGACCTATGATCAAATGTTCTCATTTGACTCCTAAGTCAATATACTCATATATAGATGACCTAGTCATCGCCAATTGCTTGATAGATGCTAAAATTGGTTGTGCATGCTTTGCCACATATTTCAATTGCCATCTTATTGTGTGAGCATGTTGGTGCATATTTTACTCATTCAAGGACATCCACTTGTTGTTTTGTTTGTTTGGATTCTTTTCTTTGTGCCAAGTGGATGGACAAGAATGCCTAAGAACCTTCTTTAGCTATCTATGCTTTTCTCGTCTCAAACTCTATTCATGCTACATCACAAAATTTGATCAAGTCAGATTCGAACCACTCTGTGTGAGGAGCACTCGGAGTCCCCGATTCGTCATAGACTTAAACTTCCAAAACCTCTTAGTGATTCTCGGTCTGACCGATCCTTCCATTTCGGTCCTACCGAGATCATCAAGTTGATCTGAGTTTTCAATCTCGGTGCAACCGATTTGAACTTTTCGGTCTCACCGATTTGCTGTAACTGAACACAGTTATGCATCTCGGTGCCACCGAGTTGTTCCACTCGGTCACACCGACAGGGTCGAGCTATATATATAGCCACGGGCAAAATTTTGGAAATTTCTCCGAAACCCTTCGCCCGCGCAACAGCTCGCTCTGCCATCGTGGTCTCCGGATCGTCTCCTCGTCGCCAGCAGCCTCCTGTCGCTGGTCTCCGCCGCCGTCAACGGATTTCGTCCCCGCCGTTGCCGCCGTAGCAAGTCCACCGCCAAGTTAGGGTATGGACTTAATCTTTGTGCTATCCACGTCTGATTCCTGGCACATTGTTTTCATATTGATTCTTGCCACGATTGAAACTCTTCTATCCAGCCAAAGTAGTTCATAGATTAGATGTGATTCAAATTTTTAGGGTTAGGTTTCCGCCGAAACCATCTCGGACCCACCGAGTTGAAAAACTCGGTCTCACCGATTTGGCTTATGCCATTGCACTAGTGACTCTCGGTCTGACCGAGAATTACTAATCGGTGCAACCGATTTGAGGATTCTGTGAAACCCTAGCAGTCTCGGTACCACCGAACTGAAACTCGGTCCAACCGAGATCATCAGTTTAGGTTCCAAAACTGCTTCGGTATCACCGAGTTTGAAAATCGGTGGATCCGAAATGCTTTCTGTGGAAAACTAAGACTGAACTTTTGAGTCATTCTTTTGCAAAAACCTCTGCATTTTGTGATGCTCATCTTTTCTATCTCATCTATAACTCTTCACAGGGTCAGCAGTCAGCTTTTGCAGTATGTCTGATCAAAGTGACAGCCAGAACAGGTCAGAAGAGCAGATGGACTTGAGTGAGGGCACTAGTCCCTCAACTTCAGATGAAGGGAGCAGAAGTACTCCTAGCAATTTGCCTAAGGCTGCAACTAGGCAAAGGAGGAAAAGAACTTCAGATTCAGAGGATGAAGATTACAAAGTTGAGGAAGATGAGGCTACTTCCAAGAAAGTGGTGCTCAAGAAGGAATATGGCTCAGCAAAGGATATAAAGCCAGGCATGAAGATTAAAAGGCCTGCAAGAAGGCAACCTATGCCCAAGGCCAGAGCATCAACTCAACTGCCTGAAAATCCTGATCCCAAAGAGCCAGCTGATGAAAGAAAGAAGAGGAAGGAAAGGGTCAAGAAGACCATGGCCAAAATTGTTGGGCAACCTTCCATGATGGAAGAGGAAGAGCTTGCTGCACCAGCACCAAAGGCAGCTAAGCTTATGGGAGATGCAATCAGATCATGGGCTGCAACATCCAAGCCCAAGGAATCACCCAAAGCTGCCTCCAAGGCCAAGTCTGCACCAAAGAGGAATACCAGGAGTATTCCAGCTGCTGAGAAGAACAAGGCCCCAGTGCCCAATGTTGTTGAAGATTCAGAAGAAGAAGGACAAGTTCTAAGAAATCTCAAGCCCAAGATACCAGACCGCAATGATGCCCATCCTGTGGCTGAGGACATGAGAATCAGGAAGGATTCAGGGCTGAGACTGTGGAGAATGGAAGATCCATATGCTTCAAGAAGAAGAACTACTGTTGACTACAGGTTCCACACAAAGGAACAGCAGGACTTCTATGAAACAATTCTGTTGGACAAGAAGCCCACAGTCTGTGACATGAGGTGGGTTGACTGGAAATTCATCAAGGAAAATGAACAGCACTATCCTGGAGTGCAAGACAGCTTTGTTGCTTGTGGAGTTGCAGATTTTGTTGGACAGAAGTTCACCAACTGGAATGATGAGCTTATCATGCAGTTCTACTCCACAGCACACTTTTACCCAGATGGAAGAATAGTTTGGATGTCTGAAGGTACAAGGTACCAGTCCACTATTGAAGAATGGGCAAGTCTGATCAATGCCCCCAAGGAGAATGAGGATGACCTAGACATTTATGCAAAGAAGAAGTTGGGTCACAATTCAATGGCTCACATGTACAAGGAAATTCCAGACAAGGCATTAGAGACTCACAAGTTTGGATCAGTTCACTTTCTGCTGTCAGGGTTGCCAACCATAAATTGGATTCTGAGGCACACTTTGTTGCCCAAGTCTGGTGACCATAACATGATCAGAGGGCATGCCATCAACATGTTGCATGTGTTTGATGTGCCACAGAAGTTCAAAGTCATGAGCCTGATCATTGAAACAATCAAGAGGACTGCAGCAGATCAGAAGAGGAGCTGTGGATATGCACCTCAGATTCAAGAATTGATAAACTCAAAGATGGGCACAGGAAAATATCAGTTGGATAAGGAACACTTTCCACTTTATCCAGACTTTGAGGACAATGAGGTTGTCATGAATGAAGATGATCCACAATCAGTTCAAGCTCAGGAGAAGAAGGAGAAGGCAAAGAGGGAGAAGGCTGCCAAGATGCCAACTCAAGAGGAGGCATCTGAATATTTCTTGAAAACCAAACAGGAGCAGCTTGGTTACTTGATAGCATCATCTCTGAGGATTGAGAAGGGGTTGGCCACCCTAACTCAAAACCAGGAGAGCCTGGAAAGAATCATGGAACAAAAATTCTATGATCTAGATGTCAAGGTAACTGAGATTCAGTCAGTTGTGGAGCAGCTGCAGGATGACATGCAGGAGAGGAAGGGCAAGACTACCACCAATGTGTTTGCCAGAGTGCCCAGAGCCCAGAGGTCAGTTGCAGTGCCAGTGACAGACACTAGAGCAACAACTTCAGCACCAGCCACTGCCCCTACAGTTCCAGTGCAACCAGCTCCAGCACCAACTCCTCCAGCTCCATCCACTTCAACTGAAGCCTTCATCCAAGGAGCCATCTCTACACCACCACCAGAAGATCAAGCCTGAGAGTCGATCTAGCACTATGCATTTTCTATGAACTTTTTGGTAACTTGTTGCCAAAGGGGGAGAAAAATGTATAGATCATAGGCTTCGAGAGAGAGAGTGTTGCTTTTGTTCTCTCTTGCTTTATTTGGTGGTTTTTCAATCTTTGTTTGCTTTTGGTTGAGATACTATGCTTGTGAGACATTGATGATCATGTGTTTGATCATAAGCTACACTTATGCATGCTTGATATTATCCTATCTATCTTATGTGATCACTCACTATGCTTGGTGATGAGTGCATGTATTCATTGTTTATTATTTTGAGCGCTCCACCAAGATGTATGTGACATGGAAGAGTAACCCATGAGCCTAATTCATTGTGCATTTGCAGTCCAAAGCAAATCTAAAACTATGCACAAATTTAGGGGGAGCTCTTGCTTATCACATACTTCTCAAAGCGACGATGTTATTTAAATTTTATTATCATTTGTCGAAGCTTTGATCTATATGTTGTCATCAATTACCAAAAAGGGGGAGATTGAAAGTGCAACTATCCCTAGGTGGTTTTGGTAATTCATAACAACATATAGCTCATTGAGCTAATGCTATTCCAAGACTATTATTTCAGGAAAGCTCAATGAATGGCATGGCATGGATGATGAAAGTGGATCCCTCAAAATACTAAGGACAAAGGATTGGCTCAAGCTCAAAAGCTCAAGACTCTTCATTTTACATTTTAGTGATCCAAGATCACATTGAGTCTATAGGAAAAGCCAATACTATCAAGAAGGGATGAGGTGTTGCTTAATGAGCCTCTTGCTTCATGTGCTTAGTGATATGCTCCAAAACCCTCAACTACTTTCCCACATCCACAAATGACCTAAACCTAAAGCCAAAATCGGTCACACCGATTCTTTCTATCCGGCGCCACCGATTCCAAAAGTCATAGCCACTGCCACAAACCCTAAGCAAATCGGTCTTACCGATAGGGATCTCGGTCTCACCGAGATGGGGTTGCAATCTCTCTGTTTCCCTTCGTAACGTTTCGGTCTAACCGAAGTGAGCGATCGGTCCCACCGAGATTGCAATGTAAACTCTCTGTTTCCTTTTTGTAACATTTCGGTCTCACCGAAAAGAGCAAATCGGTCCCACCGAGTTTACCTGACCAACTCTCTGGAAAGCTTATTACCAAATCGGTCTCACCGAGTTTGTGTAATCGGTCTCACCGAGATTACGTTATGCCCTAACCCTAACCGAATCGGCCTCACCGAGATGCATGTCAGTCCCACCGAAAATCACTAACGGTCACTAGGTTTACTAAATCGGTCCGACCGAGTTTAACGATTCGGTCCCACCGAGTTTGGTAAATTGTGTGTAACGGTTAGATTTTGTGTGGAGGCTATATATACCCCTCCACCTCCTCTTCATTCGTGGAGAGAGCCATCAGAACGAACCTACACTTCCAACTTACCATTTCTGAGAGAGAACCACCTACTCATGTGTTGAGGCCAAGATATTCCATTCCTACCATATGAATCTTGATCTCTAGCCTTCCCCAAGTTGCTTTCCACTCAAACCCTCTTTCCACCAGATCCAAACCTATGAGAGAGAGTTGAGTGTTGGGGAGACTATCATTTGAAGCACAAGAGCAAGGAGTTCATCATCAACGCACCATTTGTTACTTCTTGGAGAGTGGTGTCTCCTAGATTGGCTAGGTGTCACTTGGGAGCCTCCGACAAGATTGTGGAGTTGAACCAAGGAGTTTGTAAGGGCAAGGAGATCGCCTACTTCGTGAAGATCTACCGCTAGTGAGGCAAGTCCTTCGTGGGCGACGGCCATGGTGGGATAGACAAGGTTGCTTCTTCGTGGACCCTTCGTGGGTGGAGCCCTCCGTGGACTCGCGCAACCATTACCCTTAGTGGGTTGAAGTCTCCATCAACGTGGATGTACGATAGCACCACCTATCAGAACCACACCAAAAACATCCGTGTCTCCAATTGCGTTTGAATCCTCCAAACCCTTCCCTTTACTTTCTTGCAAGTTGCATGCTTTAATTTCTGCTGCCTATACACTCTTTGCATGCTTGCTTGAATTGTGTGATGATTGCTTGACTTGTCCTAAAATAGCTAAAATCTGCCAAACTCTAAAATTGGGAAAAGGTTAAGTTTTTATTGGTAAAGTAGTCTAATCACCCCCCCTCTAGACATACTTCAAGGTCCTACACCTTCCTCAAAGCTTAGGGCATGAACCTTGCAGCTATGGTAGTGGCGCAAGGCTTGCTGGTAGCATGCTGCTCTCACAGCCGCTCGAAGACGATCTTCCTCGAGGAGCGTTGCATCATCCTGCCGCAATCGCTCTTGCTCAAGCTCGTCATAAGCGAGCACTCGAGGTGACCCATACGTGAGTTCCGTGGGGAGAACTTCTTCGGCCCCGTATACCAGGGCAAAGGGTGCCTGGCCGGTGGCTCGATTTGGCGTTGTTCTGATCGACCAAAGAACTGCCGGCAACTCATCAATCTAGCGCCTTCCGCTCTTGTGCAGCCTGTCAAAAGTCTTTGTCCTCAAGCCTTGCAGTACTTCAGCATTTGCCCTCTCCGCTTGGCCGTTGCTCCGTGGGTGTGCCACAGAAGCGAAACAGACCTTGCTGCCGAGTTCCTCAATGTATTGCATGAAGGTGTGGCTTGTGAACTGCGTGCCGTTGTTGGTGATGACCCTATTTGGCACACCAAAATGGAAGACTAGCCCCTTGAAAAATTTGACGGCTGACTGTGCTGTCACCTTCCTCACTGCTTCCACCTCCGGCCACTTTGTGAACTTTTCGATTGCAACGTACAAGTACTCAAAGCCCCCGACGGCACGGGGGAAGGGGCCCAGTATGTCGAGCCCCCAGACCGAGAATGGCCAGGATAGAGGGATTGTTTGAAGGGCTTGAGCTGGCTGATGAATCTTCTTTGAATGGAACTGACACGCTTCACACGTGGTTACTAGTGCTGTCGCATCCTGGAGGGTAGTAGGCCAGAAGAAACCTTGCCAGAAAGCCTTGCCGGCAAGGGCTCTCGACCCTATGTGGGACCACATATGCCTCCATGTATCTCCGCCAATAGCTCCAATCCTTCCTCCCGGGAAATGCACTTCAATTTCACTCTGTTTGATCTTTTTCTGTATAGAACATTGTCAATGAACTAGTATAGGGCACACCGACGGGCTACTTTCTCCGCTTCTTCCTGCTCCTCAGGAACCTCCCATGTTTGGAGGAATCAGACGGTATGATGTGCCCATGCCGGAGCCTGGGGCTCGACAGCAAGGACTAAAGGCATCTCCTCTGCCCTGGGAACGACTGTCTCTATGGCCAGGGCTTGACTCCCTGCCGGAGTCGGTTGCGCCACGGCAGGCTCAGTGTCCATGGCAACATCTTCGCCAGCGGCTCCAGGGAGCTTGGTGGGAAAGTACTTGCCGGGGCCTGATTTCCTCCGCTTGTTTTTCTCTATTGATGGTTCAACGGATTGTTGAGTTAACCTAAGCACAAAACTACCTGGTTCCACAGGTAGTTTGAGGGCAGCGTGCTCCGACAGGTAGTCGGCGATGTCGTTCTCCACTCAGGGGACATGCTCCGCCTTTATACCGTCAAAGCACTCCTCCAGCTTCCTCACCTCATCCACATAGGCTTCCATCAACGGGCTTTGATAATACTTGTTGACTTGCGTGATGACAAGCTGTGAATCACCCCTGACGATGAGCTTCTTGACCCCGAGGTCTGCCGTGATCCTGAGGCCGGCAAGCAATCCCTCGTATTCAGTAGTGTTGTTCGTCGACATCTCCCTGGGAAAGTGCATGTGGATCACGCACTTGAGGTGCTCTCCGGTGGGTGCGATGAGCAGCACACCAGCACCGACGCCTTGTAGAGAAAAAGCCCCGTCAAAGTACACAACCCAGTTGCGACTTGTTTCCTTGCCGGGAAGAGTGGTCTCCTGGATCTCTTCATCGGGCGTCGAGGTCCACTCTGCAATGAACTCCGCCAAGACTTGGCTCTGGATCGTTGAAGTACTTTCGAACTACAAACCAAAGCTCGACAACTCCAAGGCCCATTCCACAATCCTCGCCGTTGCATCTGGGTTATGCAGTATCCATTACAATGGGAGGCGGGTGACGACGGTGATCTTGTGCGCTTGGAAGTAATGACGCAGCTTCCTAGAGGCCATAAGGAGGCTGAAGAGCAATTTCTGCACACCGGAGTACCTTGACCTAGCCCCCTGCAAGAGGGAGCCGACGAACTAAACCGGGTGCTGCATCATCTTATTCTTCTGCGCCACTTCACCTGGTTGCGGAGGCCCTGTCTCGCCGGTGTCAGACTCTGCCGGGGGCTTTGCCTTGCCGGGACTAGCCTTGTCGGGGGGAGCCCTGGCTCACCATCTGCCAGTCCTGCTGTTGCCACTGCCCCTTCGTCAACCTCCCTCTGTGCCACTAGTGCGGCGCTGACCACTTGATTCATTGCCGCTAGATACAGCAACAGCGACTCTTGTGGTTTTGGCGCAACCAATATCAGCATGGAGGAGAGGTATTTCTTCAAGTCTTGCAGCACTGCTTCGGCCTCTGGGGTCCACTCCATTGGGCTCGCCTTTTTCAAGATTTTGAAAAAGGGAAGGGCACACTCAGCATACTTGGAGATGAATCTGCTCATGGCGGCAATGCATCCAGTGAGCCGACGCACATCCTTAATCCGCCTAGGTGCCTCAATCTGTTCAATGGCCTTGATCTTGTCTGGGTTCGCATCAACCCCATGCTGCGACACAAAGAACCTGAGAAGCTCGCCGGATGGAACGCCGAAGACACACTTCTCAGGGTTCAGCTTGAGGTTGATCTTACGCAAATTCGCAAATGTCTCTTCCAAATCTTGCACAAGTGTTGCCTTGTCCTTGGTCTTGACCACTATGACATCCATATAGGCTTCCATATTTCTATGTAGCTGGGGCTCAAAACCAATTTGGACTGCTCTTGCAAACATCGAGCCAGCACTCTTCAACCCGAAAGGCATCCGTAAAAATCAATACATACCACATGGGGTGATGAATGTTGTCTTCTCTTCATCTCTCTTGCCATGAAAATCTGATGGTATCCTGAGTAGGCGTCGAGGAATGATAACAGGTCACACCCGACCGTGGAGTCAACAATCTGGTCAATGCGCAGCAACGGGAAAGGGTCTTTTGGAAAAGCCTTATTGATATATGTGTAATCAATACACAGCCTCCACTTCCCATTCGCCTTGCGCACCACCACCGGATTGGCCAACCACGTTGGATGGAGTACTCCTCTCACCAAGCCCGCCACTTCTAGCTTCTGATATCTTCTATGTTGAACTCCTGCCTTTCTAGAGCTTGCTTCCTGACCTTCTGCTTGACGGGCCGCGCATGAGGATGGACAAAAAGATGGTGCTCAATCACTTTCCTGGGAACACCAGGGATGTCGGATGCTTGCCATGCAAACACATCGACATTCGCCCGTAGGAAAGTGACGTGCCCGCCTTCCTATTTGCTATCGAGGGTGGAGCTTATGGTGAAAGCTCCCCTCGTGTCGTCCTCCTTGACGGTCACCTTCTTGGTCTCCGATGGTGCAACTCTGGATCTCTTGCTCTTACCGGTGGAGCTCTCTGGCACGTCCTCGACGGGAGCACAGCAGTCTGAAGAGGTGCGCTTGCCGGAGTGGATGCGAGAGGTCTCGCCGGTCTTCTTCCCTCTCGGGGCTTCAGCGGCAGGAGCAAGTGCCTTGGCGGCAGCTGCTGCAACTACTTCCCGGTAGAGTTGGTCAGCACAGATCAGCGCATCCTTCTTGTTGGAGGGGACGGTGATGATGTTCATCGGCCCAAGCATCTTCAGCGTGTTTTAGGCGTAATGTGACGCCACCATGAACTTGGCCAGTGCCGGGCGGCCGTGGATCCCGTTGTAGGCCAAGGGGATCTCGGCCACACCAAAGACAATCCTCTCCATCCTGTGGTTCAACTCGCCTCCGAACATCACGAGCAGTGTGATCTTTCCCTTCGGCTGACTCCTTCCCGGGTTGACCCCTTGAAACATGCCCGTCTCTTTGAGGTCTCCATCGAGAATCTGCAGCCTTTTGATTACAACAGGCGAGATCAAGTTCAGACTAGCCCCACCGTCAACTAGCATCTTCGTCACCTTGAGGTTGCGTATTGTTGGTGAAACCAACAACAGCAAACACCCGACCGCAGTTGTGCGATCAGGGTGGTCCCCAGTGTAAAAGATGATAGGCGTGCTGGACCACTTCAGTGGCTTCCACGCGTCGAATGATGGCTCCACCTCTGTGATCTCACGCGCCCACTGTTTGAGCCGGCGGTGAGAGGTATGCAACGAAGCGCGACCGTCGATGCACATGGCCTCCATAGCTTTCTGAAACTCGCGTTCGCCAGACTTGTCGTCCTCATCGTGATCATCATCTTAATGCTTCTTGTCGCGGCCTCGGGCAGGCCTCTCTTGCTGGTTATCCTTTCCGCGGTGGCCTCCTTGGCCGCCATGCTTCTTGCCGGATCCTTTGGCACCGTCCTGGCCCTTCTCCTTGTCCCACCTCTCATATTCAGCCTTTTGCTTCTCAACAAGCAGCTCAACTTGTCGGCAGTTCTGGAGGTCATGGCCCTTGGTGCGATGGATCTTGCAATATTTCTTGTCGGAGCTTCCTGGCTTGTCTATGGCCGCCAAGGCCTGGCAAGCGGCACACCCATCAACTTCCTTGCTGGGGTCGCTTACCTTGGCCTTCTTGGCAGCACCGGTGTCGTCGGATCCTTCGACGGCAAGCACAACCTTGCCCTTGCGCTTTCTGTTCCGGCGCTGGCCCTTCTTCGTCGGGGCGGCGGTGTCGTCATCTATGGAGTCGGTTTCCGCACCGGCGTCCTCGCTGGGGTACTTCCTCCCCTCTTCAGCTCGAGCGCACCTATCGGCCAGAACATAAAGTTCAGCCACATCTTTGACCTTGTTCATCGCCAGCTGTTCATGTATCTTGCGGTTACACACATTCTGATGGAAGACACTCATCACGGTGGTGGGGTGAACGTCTGGGATGTTGTACTGCACCCGGCTGAACCTCTGGATGTACTTGTGCAAGTTTTCTCCTTCCTTCTGGGGGATGATATGCAGATTGCTTGCCTAGCCATGAGCTTGACGGCCTCCAGTGAAGGCGCCAACAAACTCATGGCACAGATCCGACCAAGAAGAAATGGAATCCGCTGGCAAGTGCATCAACCATGACATGACGTTGGGCTTAAGCGCCAACGGGAAGTAATTGGCAAGCACCTTGTCATCGCGGGCTCCAGCAGCTTGCATCACAATGATGTAGATGATGAGGAACTCTAACGAGTGAGTCTTTCCATTGTACTTCTCGCCAACGTCAGGCTTGAATGTGCGGTGGGAAGGCCATTGGAACTGCCGCAGCTCACGGGTAAAGGCTGGGCAACCCACCTCGTAAGGTAGGCCACCGTAGCCTCCCGGTGCCGGGTGGTCCATAGTGGGCCCTGCCCGCCTATCTGACTGGTGGCACGCATCACGCCGGTGCTTGATGGTGGTTCGAGCGTCTTCAAGTGCTCGCTCCTGAAGAATTTGGCACTGATCGCGGTGGGTCCGTGGATCGGACGATGCTATGTAAATATTATCACAAGCGTCATCACGACGGATCGACACCCGCGGTAACTGGCGCGGCGGAGGAGAGTGCACCGCGGTTGCATCACCTCTGGCCCTTCCTCCACTGGGATGCGGTGGCTCGACGGAGCATCGGCCTGCGGGCCACGCCGGTCGTGGCTCATCCTTATTAGCGATGCCGACGAGGCTCCAGATGATGGCTCTCCATTCGTTGAGCTTCTCCTCAGCAGGAGGAAAGTCGAGGAGCAACCGCACGTGCGCCAAGGCTTCTGCTGGCGTGGGCAGCGGCGAAAGCTGCATGGATCGTGACGCGCTCCGACTTCTAACCACGTTAGAAGGAGCTCTGTCATGGCCCTGCGGCTATCCGCCATTTTCGCCGGCACCTCGGTGTGCATGCTGGCCTCCCTCGTCCCGCGAAGGGTGCGCAAGACTCTTCCCACGGCGGCGCCCAGGGTCACCAGCATGGTGATGCTGCTCATCACGCACAACTTGGGAAGAGCGCACCATTGGTACCGATGTAGGTATCTTGGAGGCCGCTACGCCACCGGTAGGTGGCACAACGACGCCCTTGGAGCGCCCCGCTGCCTGCGGGGGGCCCAGCTCTGTCTTTGGAATTTGCGGTGTGCGGCCCGTCATCTTGCGCACGAACGACGCCGCTCGCTAGGCCCGGACTGCCAAAGCGATGTGGGCGTTCATGGGCCGCGCTCTGAGTTCTGTCCACGACCGCCCCGCTACTTTCCCACACCGGTACGGGCAGTCTGGCTCCGGATGAACCGATCTCCATCGTCGTCTTCCTCTTGGGAGCCATGGCAACGAAGAACTGCTAGACTAGCTGTTAGACCGGATTTTCACAACTGTGCACCCCTACCTGGCGCACCAAAGATGTCGGTGAGAACGACACCTATGGGATCACTGGAATCCCTACTACGGTCGGCGGGCGCGGGGTCGTGCAAAGAGCGGGTCTAAGAGCTAGCACACAGATTGTTTACCCAGGTTCGGGTCGCGAGGATGCGTAATACCCTAGTCCTGCTGTGGTGTATATTCGAGTGTTCTTGAGCTAGCTATGGTGCGTGATTTGCTCAAAAGAGCCGAATCCTTCTCCCGTATGCCTCGGGCCTCCTTTTATAGGAAAAAGGGGATGCCATAGTGGCACACAGGAGGTGGAAAGGGTACAGTGTACAAGCTTATCGCCTGTCATTACGGGACAAGACGCATTAAATGCGCTCCTTAGGTGTCCCCCCCGCTTTATCGGGGACGAAAACGAGGCCCGTCCCATCCGTCGCCGCCTCACCTCGACACGCGCCCTGGCCAGCAAGGCGCGCGGCACCATGTAGTTTGGCAGGCTACTGAGCTGGCATGTTGGTAGCGTCTTCACGAAGATCTGCATGCCACCACGCAGGTGCTTGCTGAGCTGGTCTCGGGGCCGCACGTCGCCATGCAGGTGCTCGCCTGGTTGGCTGGGCTGGCAGCTATGTGGGAACGGCGGTGGAGCCTTGGAGGGTGTGGGCCTGGCCGCGGCCCCGCTAACGCCCTCAGCAAGGGTCTTGCCGGGGCCCCGGCAAGGTTCTTGCCGTGGCGCCGTGGTCGTCGCCGGCAAGGATCTTGCCAGAGGTCTCGTGGATTTCCTTGGCATGGATCTTGCCGAGGATCATCGTCTTTTGGTCCTCATCTGATCTTGCGTGTTCATGGTCTTTTACGAAGATCTGCATGCCACCACGGAGGCGCCTCCTGAGCCTTGGTTCCAGCGTGATCGATGGCGTTGGAACCCTAGGGCTCAAGTGTGGCGTGCTCTGCTGGTGTTGGGCAAGTTGTCTTGGCAAGTTTTTCTCCGGGGCCGCGGAGGCCGCCCTGGAAAGGGTCTTGCCGGGGGAGTCCATCTCGCCCTCTTGCTCTTTGCATCTCCGTCTTGGTGTTGCTTTGACGGTCTTGTGGCTTTGGCTTCCCTCCTCTGCCTGCTAAGTGTGGTCATGGGCATGGCTCTGACTGCCCATGCACAAGTAAAGGGGTACAAAGTACAGCCCCTACTTCTGTACACCAACACAAACCGGCAAATGTTGACAATGGAGGTCTTGTGGTAGCGGTGGCGGGGAGCTTGCAAGGGTTTCGAGCGAGGGAGGGTGTGTGTGTGTATGTGCGCGCGCGCCCGAGGAGGTTTTGGTGTGTGTTTGTGTGTGTGGAGGGGGGCGGGGGGTGTGTTTGAGGAAATGATGCGGGTACTGAAAATTTTACTATGCGGGAGTCAAACGCGGGAGTTAAATGCCAGGTCTATTGAAAATTTTGATGATGGTGCATCGGACACGGTCCGGAGAGAACAATCGTGTGTTATGAAACAGAAAAACCATCGAGGTGGGAAGATATTTTCTAGGGATGCAGGCGGGATTGAGAACAAGAAACATCGCACACAGTCCAAAGATAACAACCGTGTGTTATGAAATAGAAAAACCCTCGAGGCGGGCAGATATTTTCTAGGAATGTAGGCGGGATTTGAAACAAGAAACAACCGTGTGTTATGAAACAGGAAAACTCTCCTTGAGGCGGGCAAATATTTTCTAGGGATGCGAGCGGGATTGGGAACAAGAAACATCGCACATGGTCCAAAGATAACAACCGTGTGTTATGAAATAGAAAAACCCTCGAGGCGGGTAGATATTTTTGAGAGGGGGAGCCTTATGGAGCCCAATGTACTATGTGGATGTGTGGGTGACAAGGGTACCGGCGTGGCACACGGTTAGTTTGAGTGAACCATGTCTATTGCGTCATCTGACTTGTCTAATGTTCATAAATTTGGCGAAAAATAATGCAGGAGAGGGTCAGAACATGAACACACTTGCATTGTGGACCAAATTTATGTATAAAAAGGGTGTTTTGATTTTCAAATACCAAATACAACTTCGTTGTCGCACCTATCTCGCAAAGTGCACGGTATTGCTTGCCCCCCTCGTGTCGACCCAAAGGTAATCCAAAGTTATGAATGCATGCCCCCCCAAACCGAGGCTCACCTAGCAAAGTGAGAAGTAGCTAGCAGCCCTCCCTCCCTCGTGTCGGCATGAAGGGAATCTTAAGCTATGAATGGATGCCCCCCCAATTGTGGTTCACCTAGCAAAGTGTGAAGTAGCTAGCAGCCCCCCCTCGTGTCGGCATGAAGGGAATCCTAAGCTATGAATGCATGCCCCCCTCCCAACCGAGGCTCACCTAGCAAAGTGCGAAGTAGCTAGCAGCCCCCCATCCCTCGTGTCGGCACGAAGGGAATAAGCTATGAATGGATGCCCCCCAACCGTGGTTCACCTAGCAAAGTGCGAAGTAGCTAGCAGGGCCCCTTGTGTCGGCACGAAGGGAATCCTAAGCTATGAATGCATGCACCCCAACCGAGATTCACCTAGCAAAGTGCAAAGTAGTAGCCCCCCCCACACACGTACACACTTTCAGTTAGTGGGCCAGAGAGGCATCTCACCAAGATTGATCATAAAACGGACCAAGAATAATCCACCTTGGTCGTACAACCTCTCTCTTGTTGTTGGTCAAAGTGATGATCGTCCATACGACCCTGTAGATAGGCTAGCTCACCAATAATCACGCAAGTAGCTAGTCCCCAAAGACAACCACTGCATGCGTGTGGCCCAAACATATGTATGGAGAGTTGTGTTTTTGAGTAGAACAACTTTGATGTGGCACCGTGATTTTGAACTAGAAATCCCCACACTAAGTGAGGGTTAGGTTGACGATGCATATATATATGTTACACCACACTTCAAGATGATGACGGGGATTCATGCATGCATGCGTGCATAGTATATGCGCTCAAACTTTAATTAGGTCTGAATCTCACCATGACCTATACTACAATAACACGAACCAAATGAAGAAATACGCCATGGTAACCTATCTTGTTGTCAGTCAAGGTGATCATAGATGTCCACTCGGGGCCCACGAATATATAGGCTTGTTGCTGGTAACCACGCCAGGGAGTGTACCGTTCGAAGACAACCACTACATGCATATGTATGGAGGTGATGCGTGCATCCATGTTTGAATACCATTTCACAACTTTGATGTGGCGTGCGTCAAAAATCATACACTCAACCCACATAGAGCGAGATCGGTCCATGACGTGTTGTTGTACTAGCCACTTCGACTCGATGGGAGGGATTCATGCGTACACATGCATGTCTATTACAAGTAAACAAATAACCCCCTCCTAAGTCAAATTAACCACTGTCGTTGTCAGGTAAAAAGTAGTGATGGACCAAGCAGGCCCACAGATGGAAAGCATCAATATTGCTGATAACTGCTTAAGTGGGTGCGAGAGGACAACCACCATCGCTTGGCATGTGGGCCAAACATATGCTGAATACCTAAAATTCACAACTTTGATGTGACACATGCCTCAAAAATCGTAAACCATGCACCCACACAGAGTGAGGTTCATGAAGCGTACTACATATGATGGTCCCCTTCCCCCTCTTCGACCCATACCATATGCTCCTATCATAATACAACCCAAAAATGATCCTCATCGATGGTGAAATTAATTAACCTCTCCCAATGTAGGTCAAAGTGATGCATGCATCGATGATGGCATCATGGGCCCACAGATGGAAGCGTCACACGTGAGTGTCCTAGCTAGGTTTGAATTCATTGTATTGTGGGTATAATTGTCATTTTTTGAATTGCATTTTTTAAATGAAAGTTGATGTTGTTCGTCCAGTTGCCGTATCTTCCATGTATTTTTTTGCGGGGGTATTTTTCGATAGTTTAGTGGTTGTACCATTTTTAGGCGAGTTATGGAAGTGAGAGTTAAATTGACACCTCTATTAGTCTACCACATGTCTCTAGTTTTACTGCTTTAATTCAATTTGTTGTAGTTGTGGCATACGTTGTAGTGCACTGCAACGTTAGTAGTGTACTTTGTTGTAGCTGCATTACAGTGGTTATGACTGCTTATGAGATTTCTCTTTTCTTAAATTGCATTTTGTGTTCTAGATGACTGCATAATATGCACTTCCGTACTACATTATGAGAATTGTTTTTGAACATCATATGTTAACTGCAAAGTTTGACCATTTGCATTTCCTTGTTACTGTTCAGAGGACTGCTTTTTATTATTATTAGCACTACACTATGTGTTTGAGAGAACTGCGTTACTGCCAACAACAACTTTGTCTAAAAAGGATGATAAAATGACGCAGTTGAGGTTGCATACTTTAAATAGGCATCATTCAAAGTGTCAGATGGACATAATTTTAAAAGCATACAACATAAGCAAAGCATTAGAAATATTGGTTGCTTCATATTAGACAACCTAGAGTGCAAATATTGTAAACTTGATGGAGTCTTCTTCTTTGTAGAAAAACACCATGGCCACTTCTCCGACCTCAAAGCAATTCTGGGAGACAAAATCTTTCCAACCAGTAGTTATGTTGATGTAGTCTTCAGAGTCGATGTGGTAGTCAGCTTGCATGTCTGCATACCCATTCTTGTGTTGTGTCTCCAAAGTAACCTTCCCTGAACTCGGAGTAGGAAATTTTATTGTGGATGGCAGTTTCTGCATATTGGAATGGGTGGAAAAAGAATTTTATAAGTAAACAACAAATGTTTTATTTTTATACTTAGGATGATCTGTTTATGTTGACTTAAATACTTACATATATATGACTACTATTTTCTAAAGTTGTTGCAATGTATGAACAAACTTATATATAGAATTGACCCCTAGTTTTACTAGGATATATATTATACTGCAACATGCTTGCACTGCAATGCCAGTAATAGTGTACTTTGCCAGCATGTTAAGAGAATTGCAACACTTATCTAGTGACCCTTTTTTTGTTCGTGTGTTGGGGTTCTGATCTAACTAGTGTCGATACCTGGTGTGGTACTGAAGAAAGATAGGTGGAAGCATCTAGTCTTAATAGCTAACAAATCTGAACAACAATACAAGTTCTGTTTTGTATTTTGTTGACAGTACTGAACGAATTGATTGAACTATATATTAAGATGTGGATTTGCAGGCTAGATTATGTCCAAAATTGTGAGGGGATAAACATATTCCTGCAGATCTGCGGTTGTTAGGCGATGAAGAAATGGCGCACGAAACCCCCTATTGGGTATCATCAGGCACCCGAGCATGCTGCGCCACTTGGTGTTGGTGAGATCTAGACCTTCCGCGTACACGCATGTGTCCGCTACCGGCGCCATCCTTGCCAAACACTCGCAGTTACATTCCATGGCGGGTTCAGTGGAATTGCAGAGAAGAGCTGGGGATGGGATGAACCCTAGATCTACGATTTGAAGAAAATGAGGAATAGGGGGAGGAGTTGTGTTAGTGTGGAGCATGAATAGATACATTTTTATGCAACCAATTGAGCAACGGAAGTAATAAATGTTGTGGTTGGTGTTAGGTGGCGGATTGGTTCTGAATCAGTGTACGTGAATGCATTTGAGAAGCAATAGGACTGCTTACTTGAAAATAGCAACTGCATTGTCATATCACGACGAACTATGGAATCACGACGAACGTATGGTATGTGAGATTTTTTTTAATTTTTAGTGGCCTCTCTTTTGTGTGTTGGCCCTGTGTTCGGGGAGTGAAGACACATTGGGCCCAAGTCGGCCTGTGAGCACGGCTGGTTCCCGGTGCGTTGTGTGCAGCCTAATGTTTAGTCCCACCTCGCCCGCGGAAGGCGCGCCCGGCCTGTTTATAAGCGCTGGCGAGGCCGCCGTATCGAACTCCTCTGGTTACCTATTTGGGCGCTTATACACGGCGCTCGCTGCTCTATGCTCTCTGACCTGTGGGCCCATGTGTGGCTGGCCCCATGCATTGTGACTCAGAACAACTCGCCTTCTGTGGGCGCAGACCTACTACGAGACTGGCTGGCGCCGGTTGCACCTGGGTGGTCAATTTTTTTCTTTGTATTTTTCTGTCTTAAGTATTCTTTTCAATGTCTGGGCGTGCACTACTTTTAGTAAATCATCCATGCGATGCATTGATCAGGGTTCTGTACTGCATGTGCATGCATTCCATACTGCATGTGCAGTTCTCATTTTTTCCAATGTATGGGAGTGCACTGCTTAGTAAATCATACGTGTACTGCATTGAATATGTTTCTGTACTTCACGTTCATATATTTCCGCACTACATACACATGTCGCATTTTTCTTTTTGTGTTTTTGCTCTTATGTATTCTTTTTTCAAATTTAGGGCGTGCATTGCTTTGTTGGGTATGTGTAAACTTCATTCGACAGTCTGTACTGCATTCCTACACAATTTGCACTGCATGCGTCCTATGTGCACACTGCATCTTATTTTCGTTTTGTGCACTGCTCGAATCTAATGATACATAAGCAAACAACAGAAAACAAATTATCACAAGCATTCTGTACGACAAGTTCATCACCGACAAACTAAGTTGAACAGAAAGCAATCTAACATAATCAAAGTTCATCATTACAAGCGATTCTGCATGGCTAGCAAACTAAGTTCAGCACACAAGCAAAGTAACGACACATAAGCAAACAACATAAAGAAAATTTGATGATAATTCTAAAACAACGTTGGCATTGTTGGCTCTTGGCTGGTGAGGGAGTCCTTTATTAGGGGGTCCTCAGACAGCCGGACTATGTACTTGTGCTGGACTGTTGGACTATGAAGATACAAGATTAAAGACTTTGTCCCGTGTCCGGGTGGGACTCTCCTTTGCGTGGAAGGCAAGCTTGGCAATTCAGATATGTAGATCTCCTTCTTTGTAACCGACTCTCTGTAACCCTAGCCCCCTCCGGTGTCTATATAAACCGGAGGGTTTAGTCTATAGGACAACAACAATCAAAATCATGCATAGGCTAGCTTCTAGGGTTTAGCCTCTACGATCTCGTGGTAGATCAACTCTTGTAATACTTATATCATCAAGATCAATCAAGCAAGAAGTAGGGTATTACCTCCATAGAGAGGGCCCGAACCTGGGTAAACATCATGTCCCCCGCCTCCTGTTACCATTAGCCTTAGACGCACAGTTCGGGACCCCCTACCCGAGATCCGCCGGTTTTGACACCGACAGCCGGCACCATCCTCTTCTTCACTAGTTAGCATCTCCTCATCCCCAGCTACTCCTGGCACGCTTCTTGGGGGGCTCCTCCTTCTCCAGCTTTGCACAGCGAAGCCCGTCCTGGGTGAGGGTGATGCGGTTCCATATCTCGTACACCGCGTAGGCGTCCTTTGCCGCGTACTCGATGTGCCTCATGGACAGAGGCAGGATGGCCCAGCGCTTGTGTTCGTCGTCGGTGATCTTCTTCTTCATGTTGCTGTAGTAGTCATTGATGAGCATGACGGAGACGTCTCCAAGGGAGTCCAACTCCTTGGTTGCCTCGGGCACCCTCCACTCCTTCTGGATGTCGACAAAGTTGGCGACCTCCAGATTGATGCGCTCTAGCCTGGTTTTGTCGCCGTCGATGGAGAAGCCTGCAAAGGTGTACCTGGGGTCGGCAAGGAAGTTGTCAAAGACGGTGCACCTTTTAGCAGCGCTCATTTGGAAGAGCAACACCGGGTGATTCTTGCCGATGGAGAGTTGGCAGAGGGCGGGTTTCTGCATCGCTTCAGGCTCGTTGTTGTACTCGAGATCAATGCCGACGATCTTGTGGCGCTGGAGGGTGAGGTGGCGCTCGTACTGCGCAAGGGAGATCGCCATCTGCTTCTTGTCGTTGGTGTGGATGACATGCAACTTGGTGTTGCCGTGGGCCTCCACGGCCTTGTCTCCCTTGTACTCGTCGGTGAACGCCATCGCCGGTAGTAGGGCTTGGTGTTTTTGCGTGGATATGGAGCGATTTGGTGGTAGCGCAATGGATACTTGTGTTGTTATGGATGAGAAGGCCTTTGGCAGGGGTCTGGATTTAAGGGGAGGGCGCTGGGTGGGATGGCCGCGTCGGATGAACTGCACGATCTCGCTGATGACGCGGTTGTGCAGATCGTGAGTTGGTGTTGCATCTGTGATCATGGGCTTGTGGCGATGGAACCGTTCCGATTAGGTGGTTGTATGCGAATGTGGTTTTTTTAACGTGGTTTTATTTTATTTTTGATTAGTAATTTTTTAACCACCACTTTCTGTGTGAACTAGCATTTTGTCATGTTTATATGTATCATGCGTGATAATGGAACTGCAATGGTTATAGTTCTGCACTGCATCGTCTATAATACAGAACTGCATTTTATCTACAGGTGCGTACTTCACCGATTTTTTCGTGTCCTTGCTCCAGCCCCTGAAAAATGTACAATATATTCCGCAATTTTACGAGTTTTTCGCTGTGTTCTATGCCATGTATTTATTCATGTAGGTAATCTGGAACTGGATTGCTATATTGTACTGCATCATGAAACAAAATGCACTGCATTTTTCTAGTGCTGCATACTGCATCTGTTTTTTGCCTGTACTTACTGCAGTGCCTGGTACGGGAGGGGTAGGGGAAGGTGGGGTTGCCCCCCCACTTATTTTTTCGAACTTATTGTTTTTTCTTAGTGGGCCTTGTTGGGCCTGTGTTCGGGTAGTGAGGACGCATTGGGCACAAGTCAGCCTGTGAGCATGGCTTGTTCCCGGTGCGTTGTGTGCGGCCTAATGTTTAGTCCCACCTCGCCCCCGGAAGGTGCGCCCAACCTGTTTATAAGCGGTGGCGAGGCCTCCGTATCAAACTCCTCTGGTTACTAATTTGGGCGCTTATACACGGCGCTCGCTGCTCTATGCTCACTGACTTGTTGGCCCATGTGTGGCCGGCCCCATGCATTGTGACTCAGAACGACTCACCTTCTGTGGGCGCAGACCTACTATGAGACTGGTTGGGGCCGGTTGCACCTGGGTGGTTTTCTTTTTCTTTGTATTTTTCCCCTTAAGTATTTTTTTCAATGTCGGGGCGTGCACTGCTTTAGTAAATCATCTGTGCACTGCATTGATCAAGATTCTTTACTGCATGTGCACGCATTCCATAGTACACATGTTTGCGCTACATTTTTGTGCACTGCATGGGTAGCATTTTTCTTTATTGTTTTTCCTCTTACGTATCCTTTTTTAGTGTATGGGTGTGCACTACTTTGGTGCCTCTATGCGCATTGCATTCGTCATAGTCCTGTGCTGCAGGTGTACCGGATCTGGATTGCTATACCATACTGCATCGTGTAATGAAATGCACTGCATTTTTCTAGTGTTGCGTACCATACTGCATCTGGATTGCTACATCATACTGCATTGTGTAACGAAATGCACTTCATTTTTCTAGTGTTGCGTACTGCATCTGTTTTTTGCATGTACTTGCTGCAGTCCCTGGTACGAGAGTGGTAGTGGAAGGGGGGATTGGGGGGCCCACTTTTTTTTGTGTGGCACTTATTTGAAGGTAGACTTTTTTTCGGATGCATTTTCTTAACATGCGTGTTGTTTTTTATTTGAACTTTTTTACGAACTGTATGTATTTTATTTTGTTTTACCGTCTGAACTTCATTATTCTTCATAGAGAACTGCATCATGTGCATTTTGATGTAGTCTGTCTTATTTTAGCTGGGCCGTTTTTGGGCCGGCCCATTTTTTGTGACCCTTTGCTAGACGCGGGCCTCCTACGTGTCCCTTCTAGGCGATCCCACCGCTCCGCTGACAAGGAGAGAGACTGAGAACAATCACCTCTCCTCTCTTGCAGTTTCTCCCAAGGCATCTCTCCCTCGAGCAAAACCGATGTCGCCCGCAGCAACCGCCGTCGCCCGAGGAACCGCCGCCCTCAAGAGTTCCTTATTCCCGCATTCCGCGTCGCCATCCTCTGCGCGAGCCGTTGCCGATGCGCTCCCTCATCCCTTTCCTGTCTGTTCCCGTCGCCGCCCCCTCCCCCTCCCCGCCGCTGTCGCCGCACCCTTTTTTGTGGTATGTTCCGCTTGGCCTCATTCTTGATTGTCCCCTCGTCTTGTTTTGTGATTCTCGTAGTTGCTATTGCTGTTTTTTGCTTGTGTAATTTTTCCGTAGGCAGTCGATTTTATCTCGTTTTGAAGTCGATAGTCGTGTGTAGCAAGGTGGATCTAGGGTTTCGTGAGATTTTTGTTGCTTATATCTGTCACTTCGTCCTTGTGCTACAGGCAAATGCAATGTCTTCGCCGAGCAGAGTGGGAGGAGGAGTTTAGGGTATGTGGAGTGCTTATTTTAGGCTTTGTTTATTTTTTTTGATGTTTATCTAGTTTCCTAATTCATCCTGCATATTGGTTTATGCTCTATTAGTTGTCAGCATTCGTTTGCATTATTTTTTCATGTGATGTTTTATAATTTCTGTTTTCTGGTTCTTTTTGAATCCAGTAGGTGATTGCAGTGCTCATAATGATACACCAATTGACTCTCGTTGCCCTGGTGGTAAGGATCATGGTGTCGAGGGAGGACATCAAGTGAATTCGCCGATTGAATCTTCTCCCATAAGCGTGGCCCCTCCTTCTGGTATGTGATTGATTTGTTTATTTTTGTGTATGCTGGTTACTTGATGTTGTACAAATTGGTGTTGCCTTGTTGTATCTAGTCCGACATTTTGTTGGGAACAAACGTGAAGTTAGTGTATGCAGCATTGCATTTATTTGTATATGTGAACTCCACTATATGTATGTGTGAACTGCATTGTTTTTTTATTCAAGTTTTTCATACAATGCATTATTTTTTATTTTGAGCTTATGGTCGGAGCACTGCATTTATATGTCTAAGTGTACTGCATTTGTTCTTTTTGTGCACTTTTTAACGAGCATAGTCAAATTTCATTTTGACGCAGTGTCTGTTTTTCATGCTGGGGCGCCTGGGTTTGAGGAGGTTACTCAATTGATTAACCATTATTTTGCAGAGGGTAATGTTGGTGTGAGCTTTGACCAAAGACGTCCCGTCTTGTCTAAAACACAATCGTAGTCTGTTGATGGTACAGAGGAAGTTACACATGATTGGATGGTCTCGGAACAGCTTCGTCAATATGAGTTGAAGCAAAGCAAGAAGAAGTTGAGGTTTGAAATTGACTCAAAAGAGTTTGCGGAGAAGGAGAAGCAGAGGAGAGCTGCAGATGGTGCGAAGGGTGGCAAATTTGACAAGGTGAAGCAGCCTTCTTTGCAGAAGAAGAGGCTGAGTACTGATGCTGAGGAAGGTGGTACACCTCGGCAGAGTCCACGTGTTGCTGGCATGAAGAAGAATCTTGGCAAGAGAACTGCTGAAGCTGGTGGAAATGATGATCCTCAGCGCAAGCGACTACATGTCACTGAAGGTTCCAACTCTAATGATGACGACTTTGTGCTTGCTGATTATGTGAAGGATGTTTATCCTTGTAGACGCAAAGACTATGGTTCATCTAAGAGTCTACCCAAGCATGCCCGTGATGATGTCGATGAAGATGTTGGTGGTGACTCTGGCAAGGAGGTGGATGCTTCTCCAAAGGTTTGTTGAAGTGCACTGCATTTGTTTCCTTCATTGTTATTCTATCTGTGTTTTCTATGTCTATTTTTTATGGCTAGTCTTCTAATGTGGATTGCATTTCCCTTTACACATAGGAAGAATTCTAGTAAGAGCAATGCAACTGAAGATGATGCTGAGGGAGATGATTCTTGATTTAACAAGACCGTACGTTTGTCGCCTCCCACTGTTTGCAAGGCTACTTCTTGGTTGAAAGAGGCACATTGTAGTCGTGTTCGGGATGCTGGATTCGGTGTTGTCTTTGAACTGACAGTAAAGAAAAATGTGTCACACATTCTTATGTGCTATCTGATGGGAGTGATTGACCCTGCCACCATGATAATGGACTTTGGGAATGGCAGGGTTCTTTGAATCAATCGTGATGCAGTTCATCACATTTTTGATTTACCTATGGGATGTCACACTGCACCCATGCCTGTTGCCAGCGGCCATGATGCCTCGTTGTCGGCCCTAAAAGATGAGCTTGGCTTTGGCCGTTCAAAAACTATAGGTGTCAACGACTTGCTTGAGAAGTTGAAGGTGTTGTTTGAGGAGGATGACCATGTGAATTGACCTTGCTGTGAAGGTGTTATTTTTTTTAGTTACTACCCAGTTTTTATAATTACATCCCATTTAGTATTTCTTAAAGCCCATTTTCTTGTTAAGACTAATGCATCCCTCCTAGGAAAGATTTGCAGCCCAGCGGGGTGAAGAATAACAACTTGACCTTGCCTAGGTATTCCTCAAAAAAAAAAGTATAGCTGGGCTAGCCATTTTCAGCTTGAAAAAAATTAATATCTGGGCTGGATATCTGGCCTGGGCTAGATGGGCCACAGCCCGCCCAGTTAATACCTGCAGCGATGTTTTCGTTGTTGTTCAGAGGAGAAAAATTAATATCTGTGGTAAACATCGAAAACTCTACAGTGCTCACACCTCAAAACACCAATACTGCTCGAGCTGCTTGGTCCCAGCTGTCAGCCGCTTCTTGTGCAATTCTCTCGTTTATTGACTACTCCCTCCTTTCCGGTTTATAATGCTCAATTCAAAAATCTCACCAATCAAGGTAGATGGCGAGTGGTGGAATACTTTTTGTAGTTTGCAAAAGCACCTAATTAATGCTCTTGTTATCCTCAAAAAATTATGTTTATCAATGCATTAATTGCAATGCATGCATGCATACAGTACATGCATTGGTCAATTTTCTCTTAATAATTGCATGCAATGATTTAATGCACCTTGGAATCTGAACATGTGATGGAAAACAACCAAATTGAGCCTTATAAAATGGAAAAACTAAAATTTTGAGATAAGCCCTATAAACCGGGAAGGAGGGAGTACATAGGTTGACAATGGTGTGGGACAGTGATGTCAGGAAACCAGGATGAAGCAAAATAAATTATATATACATATATATATATAATAATAATAATAATAATAATAATAATAATAATGAGGCACTTGCGTACGTGAGGCTATGGACCTGGTGGGTCCCCATTGTCATCCTATCCAAGTAAAGTCATCTCCTCGCCCGCGCGCGCTTTCCGCCCGAAACAGTCAGTGCCGCCCGCCTCGCTTCCCGGTGCAGGAGATTGCTCCGCCTTCAAATGACACAAGTGCCGTTCGTCCGTCCATCTACCGCACACATTAATGATACGCGGTTGCCGAGGTGGCTACTCTGGCGCCACACGTCCGTCCCTCCAGCCGCCCACCATTGCTATATAAACTGCTGCGCCGGCCATAGCCGCAGTCATCCGCATTCGTTCCCTTTCTCTTGTCCACACCACTACTGCCCACCATGGCTTCCTCGCGCTCTAGCGCTCTTCGGGACGGGCGGACGACGGACCACAAGGAGATGGCAGCCATTGCTGCCGACCGGCTGGCCGGCAGGCAGCCGGAGGACGACGACGTCCCAATGGAGAACATGGTAGTCGACGATCCGGCGCCAACCCCCTCCTTCGCGCCTTCCTCGCCGGTGCATTGCACCATGACCATCAGCGAGGCCCGTGCTCAATATATGGACAGGGTGAGGTAGATGCGTGAGGAGCAGTTCCGGGAGGCGCAGGCCGACGCCGCCTACAACCACCATCTCCTACAGGAGCACCTACAGGCGTAGGAGCAGATCGCCCCGGAGCGGGCGGAGCAGGAGGCGCTGCTCGACTCGTACCGCTGCGCCCGCAAGGGCCACCTCAAGCGCTGGCGGTACCGCATGCGGGTGGCGGAGGCTGCGGCCGCCTACAAAGAGGCTAGCAAAGAGGGCGATGAAGCGGGCGAGGCGCTGTTTGGCTAGACCGAGCACGAGGCAGAGGACAATGCCGGCTCCGACGAGTCCCCGCTCCGCTGGCGTCGACGACGCCCTGCTCCGCCGAGGCCCCGTGGCGCCAACAACCAGGCAGAGGACACCGCCGGCTCCACCGAGGCCCCGCCCTGCCAACAACGAGGCAGAGGACATCGCTTGCTCAGCCGAGGCCCCACCCTGCCGGCAACGTGGGGGAGGATTTCCATCGCTCCGCTGAGGCGCCGCCCGCCGGCAACGAGATAGAGGACATCGCCGGCTCCGCTGAGGCCCCGCCCCGCTGCCAACGAGGCCGCGCCACACAGAAAACGAGGAAGAGTAGAACAAGGTAGGTCGCCGCTGCTCGGGTCCAAGTAAGGCCACCACTACTACCCTCCGGTTGAAGCCAAGCTAGGAGTAGGCGAGTTGACCATTGATGGCCGGTTAGCTTCTTGGCGGCGACGTGGAGTCGGAGAGCTGCGCTTGAGAAGAACGCTGCTTCTACTTAACTGCTGGTGCAGTTGGCTGACTGACACGTGGGACCAACAGGCCACATGTTAGTTACGCAACTGCACCTGCAGTTAAGTCACTGAAGCTTCTATTCGGCTCAGCGGGACACATGTGGGTAGCTTCGGTTAATTAATTATACCTCCAGCGCACCCCTTTTTAGTTTTTCTAGAAAAGAAGGATGACTCCTGGCCTCCGCATCTGGGAGATGCATGCGGCCACAAACACCCCCTTTTAGTTGAAGAATGTATGAAATGTAATTAAATCCGGCATGTTTATATAAAATCCGACCGTGTATGAATGAATTTATTTCGATTAGTTCGAATTCCTGTATCACTGGCATTGGATGAACATGCAAAACAATACGTACTAGCATTATTCCCAGGGTGATCACCTCGTTTACAGTAGTTTCACATGTACTCCCTCCGGTCCTTTCTATACAAGTTTTGTCTGCAGTCAAAGTATCTCTAATTTGACCAATCTTATACAAAAAAGTATGCACTTTCACAATGTGCAAAGTAAAAAGGAACAAAAGGAGTAAAAAGAGTTTGAGAAGCTTTTTAGCATTTCTGTACGTTGCAATCAAACACACAGGGCTGGCAATTCATAGAGAACATTTAAAACAATCGATGATTATGCATCTCAACGACTCACATGTTAGAGGCAATATTTACTTCACAACTAAAGAATAAAGAAAAAATGATCGACGCTGCTGACAACAAGGGCGTCCCATTCGAAAATATCAAACGCATGTCTTAAAATCAATGAGAAAATTTTGACAAGGTTGTCCCATTCCAAAATATCAAATGCCTACGATTGTGGAATGGGCAGGGTTTTCCATTAGTTCGGACATTGACATGGCACCTCGTGCTAAATAAACCAACTGTTCTTTTTGCGCAGTTCCACCAAAATCAACCAAATTCACGCGTAGCTTGTATGATTTCGCCCTTATATGTTGCAACGCCTTGAACTTATCGGCACCTCCTTTCTTGTGGTGGAAATGAATGATTCGATGTATTCATGAACATTTTGTGCAGTTCCCATTCAAATCAAGCTGATCACCCCTGTTTGCACAAATACAAAAAAGTGATTAGTATAAAGCAAAATGTACTATGAATTGACAATTTAAATAGGCACCTACATGGTCCATGTAGAGCACACTTTTAGAAAAATGGAACTCACCGGAAAGAATCCTAGAACAACATTGTACTCGCTCATCACAGCAAAAAAATGGAGATTTTTCAGTCCTTCTAAGTTGAAGTTAGTTTGGTCTTGTGGGGAGTAATGTAACCATCCTTCAACTGCTCCTTCTTATGAGAATCCTAGAAAAACATTGTACTCGCGCATCACAGCAAAAAATGGAGATTTGTCAGTCCTTCTGAGCTGAAGTTCGTTTGGTCTTGTGGGGAGTAATGTAACCATCCTTCAACTGCTCCTTCTGATGAGAAGATAGACAGGGCTTCTTCATCCTGGCATAATTGGAACTAGTCACTTCACGTACTCCATATTCTTCTTCAGAGGAACATGATCCTATTGTGCAAAGACAAGAGGACAACTAAATGCTAGCATCCCTATTTGCTTGAAAAAAGGAAAGGAAATATTTAAAACAACATAGATGAAGCACTTCTCAAGGACAATACCACTTTTTCATGACAGTATCTAAATAGTAGCACAACACCAATAGAGATGACAAAGCTCAATCATATGGATGAATTAGTGGGCGAGTACAAACCTTTGTCAGGAGGCTTATTGTGTACAGCATACAGATCAAGCACTTCTCCGGAACCATCTGTTGCTATCTACTATGGTGGCCATGCTTACTATATACTCCTCAATTAGTTTAATGTTTCCAACATCTTTTTGTGCAGTTCCACTAAAATATATGGTATCTTCAAAGAAAATCCCTGTTTGCACAACTAGAGATAATTACGTATTACATTAAGAGTGTCATCAAATCAGTGGCAAAACAATTGCTCGTTCCAGCCATAGCAATAAATTAAGATGCAAAACTATATCATTACTTGTGTCATCACAGTTCCAGTGCTTCATTACAGCACCGGGAGTTGATTTTTGTTTTTCCACTTGTTCTTCCCCTTCATCACTTGGTTCAATAACAGACAAGCTTCGCCTTCAATTTAAGATTTGGCATGTCAATTAGGGAGCACAAGTATAGCACTAAACAATGGCATTAATTTTCTGATGAAAGTGGCAAAATACAGGCCAGCAGTTGTGAAATATCCTTATCTTACCTCAATGGGATATTACGGTGCACATACAGATTAAAAGTCTTGTCTCCATTTGTGCAATTCACTAAAATCAAGCAACATTATCGTACAAGTAGCACAACATATGAAAGCACACTACAAAATCATGTGAAAGAAGGCTAGTACTGACCTCTCATGATGCGGAATTCAAACAACTCACAAGAAGAAGATCTGAACCAAATTCGCCTTAACGGATAGGAAGTAAGATCTCCTCTTGTGCAGTTCCACTAAGATCAAGCAATCAAGCAACGTTATCAGTGTGACATTTTGGTTGAACTGCACAAAACACTCTTAAAACAAAACTGTTTTGTGCAGTGCAACAAAAGGTCACAATGGCAATGAGGTGAAGTAGATAACCCTGTTTACACAGAGGTGCAAAGGAAACAATTAGTGGTCAATAACGGTGGATGACACAGAAGCCAACAAAAATAAGCATCTACCTTATCTAAATGGGAAAGAAAGCAAGACAATAGCATTTCTCAAACGGTGGCATTGATTAATATTAACAATAAAATTTGTTAAACATGTAATTTGCTTTTAACTGTCGCATTGCATCAATTTTCCAGCGGCATTATTAGAGGGTGTTTGTTTACAGGGACATTTTGGTGTAGGGACTAAAAAAACTCCGTGTCAGTCACATCTAAACCAAACAGGAGGGACTTTTCAGGACTAAAAGTGGGCATTTGGGACTAAAGAAAGAAGACCCCGAGGGAGTCTTTTTGGGACTTTTTCCAACAGTTGCCCCTGCCACGCATCGCACCTTGTTTCTATTAGTTCATTACTAGGGGTAACATGGTCTTTTATCATGTCATTTAATAACCTCTAGTCCATGTTTAGTCCCTGGAACCAAGAAGGTAGGGACTAGGGAGTTTTTAACCAAACAGGGCCTTAGATTAACAACAGCTAATGAGTTGCACGGGACAGTGGACGCACCAGCACCATGTGCATCTACCGATGTACTGTGGTCATGCACAGTCTGTTGCAACAAAGAACAAACAACCAAGGAGCATATTTGTGTTGGTCCTAGTTTTGTTATCTTTAGACACCTTTCCCTATGTGAGCGCAGCAAATCTAGTCCTGCTAAAACTCTACAGCCTTGTCCCTTCCTTTCCTTTTTGAACTAGTACTTTTGCCCCTTCCTTTCCTCTTTGAACCACGTCCTAGATTTATGCGATACAACTTTCCCCACTTCTTTCCCCCATTCCTTTCCTCTTTGAACCACGTCCTAGATTCATGCTATACAACTTTCCCCCTTCATTTCCTCTTTGAACCACGTCCTAGATTCATGCTATATACAACTTTTCCCACTACTTTTCCCCACTCCTTTCCTCTTTGAACCACGTACTAGATTCATGGCATACATGCAGCTAGAGCAATGCATGTGGAGTAAGTAAAATATACCTTAAGGTTCTTGGGGCGTGGTTCGGTGGGCGACGGGACGACGGCGAAAAAGAAGGGGTCGGAGGCCCTCCCGCGCCGCCGCTGGGTGGAAAGTGAGCACCAGCGCCGGTAGTGGATTCCCTCCCTCGCCGATGGCGACAACGTTAAGCCTCCTTCCCTTCCCGGCGGACGGATCCTGCCGGCTCTTTGAGCAGCAGTGAGGGGAGAGAGAGGCCAATGAAGTCTTGTTTAGATCTGGAGAGGGCGAGAGAGTGTGAAGAGAGCAACTACAAGCGCTAAGGCTCCAGCGTGTATATATATACTGGAGAGAGAGTGTGAAGCGTGCAAACCCTAGAAAACATTTTGACCAGTCAAAGAATCCTCCTGGCAAAAATTATGCTCAAGTGTAGTTATCGAACCCGAGACCTCAAGTTTGATGAGCGAACAGGCTAACTAGCTACACAACCCTTCCGTTATGTTCAATGAGAGGAAATAACCTTTTATACATTCCTGCATTCGTGTGACAGGCATGCCGTGTTTTTTTCTATGTGTGAGAGTCATTAGGATTTCAATCATAATCGTGTCATGTGGCTTTGGTGGTAAGACTATCCACAGTGGTGCGGAAATAATGCAGCCTTAGTCACCTTACCTCTCTCCACGTAGTACGTTGGGTCCCACCAGTCAGAGGGTGAAACAAACAAATTAATAAGAAAAATTAAAAGCACCAGTTGTGTATCTTACTACCTCACACATCTCGCTACTGCTCGGGAACACTGTCCAATTGATCCCTCTGTTCGCTCATGTTCTATTTTAAGTGAATCCTTATTATAACATGCACACAAAATTTGGGCACTTGTATTCGACTTAAGTCAGTGTGCCACCGTCTCTCGTATACTTACTACTCCCTCCGTCTAGGTGTAATAAGTCATGTTAGAAGGTGCAACGGGACCAAGATGCGTGTGTGTGTGTGCGTGCGTGTGTTTAACAACATGTGTGTGTTAGATAGTGCGACAGATCGACCTACTCCTACAGAGATATGGTGTGTAGTGTACGATTTTAGCCGCGAGAGTCGGTGCATCCTCTCATTTCCGGGCATGTCTGGTAGGGACATGCGGACAGCTGCCACGCCCGCTCCTGACCAGCCTGGCCCACCCAAAGCCCCTCCATCGCCCACGCACGCTTCCCGCCCGAAACAGTCAGCACTGCTCCAAAGAATCTGTGTCGCATTCATGCTCGGGCAGAGCGGACGCGACCTCTCACTGGCGCAAGAGTGATGGTTGCTTCGTCCGTCCAACTTACTGCTAGGTCTATGTGATTTGACGGCTCATTGGTCTTTATTACTGAGGTGGTAGGACTGCTGGATGTCCCATGCTTTCGGCGAAAGGAAGTAGTAGATTACAATTTTCTCCATTCTTACAGCAGAGGAGGGCAAGAGCAGTGAAAACACGCAGGCTCAGTGATTACATGGCCCACCTCACACTATCACCATGCGACACCTAACTCTTTACATAGTACTCCCTCCGTTCCTAAATATTACTAGATGAGTCCCCGCGCGTTGCCATGGAACAACGGTATATCTCTCTGCGCAAAATTATCAATTTCATAGAACTAAAAAAAATCTATAACCACATGACAAATGTGGTAGCCAAACTAAACAAACTCCCATCATCATTTAGATCATCCCACATAAGGAAAAAAGATCAGCCAACTCCTACTGCATAATGGGATTATATTTTTCTTTTTGACATGTTAATGGGACTTAAAAGCCCACTTACATGCATGTTACCGGTGCATGCTTGCATGCAGACATGTTGATGTGATTTAAAACCCACTCACATGCATGTGCCACGGTATTTCTGCATGCTTGCATGTGGCTTAGTGTGGAGCCTCTCAACGTCTAGATCAGACGGATATTATGACTGATTTACTTCGTCAATTTTGATGATGTGGCTCAAGGAGAGGATAGAGAATTCCTAGTAGTGGTGGCTAGCTATTACTAGTAGATAAGTCTTTGTAGAGATTCCACTAGGTGAACTACATATGGAACAAAATGAATGAATCTACACTTAAAATGCATCTATATACATCCGCATGTGGTTAATGGTGAAATCTCTACAAAGACTTATATTTAGGAATGGAAGAAGTACTAGTATAGTACTAGTACGTACTGTAATCTATCAGCGAGATAAATTTGTACAATGCTATGAAGCTTCCAGCTCCTGTTACATGTATCTTGCGTCCAAGGTTGCCCGTTGCAACATTTCATCAAATACAAAGGAGACTAAGATGCATGCTATTGCATCTCAATGATTGACAGATCATAGCAAATATGTACTCCCTCCGTTCCAAAATAAGTGTCTCAACTTTGTGCAAACTTTAGTACAAAGTTGTACTACTACTAAAGTTGACACTTACTTTGGAACAGAGGCAGCTAAAGAAAAAATGATCCATGCAGTCCCTAGCCCTTGAACCGTGAACTCTGACCAGGCTTCAATTTGCTGGCAACGTTCGAGCTTCCTAAAAAATGAAGTTTGCAACCTTTTGACCATCGGTTCATTTTGTGTAGTTTCACCAAAATCGAGATGAGCATCCCTGTGGCAAAGAAATTGAAGAAGCGTGATTAGAATAAGATTACTAGGACTAGTTGATGAGACATAAACTCATCACAAATACAGTACGTAGAAGCCAGTAGAGGTATCAGGTATGTGTGGGGCAAAGAAGTAGAGAAATATCCATAGGGAGTGATGTGGGCAGCTGGAGCAGTGGTGCAAGCCGGCTATAAAGGGAGTTGTACCTGAGGGACGAAGGCAACCTCACCGGCTTTGTGAGAGAGAACAGTGGGGACCCCTGATCGGGACGTGCCAACAGTGGGTTTTCGCCGTCGGCGACGGCCACCGCATCTACACTAAGCATCCACCCCTTCCCCAAGCGGACGTGATCCACCAGGATGTTAGAGATGTGGCCACAGTCGTTTTCTGCAAGAGAGTGTGAAGAGAGCAACCCCAGCAAGCAACCGTGTAGGTTGGCCCATCCTGACTATGTATATAGTGGAGCGGTTTCCTTTTCTCTCCATATGAACCTATCATATTGTGTACGTGCCACTGAAGAAAAAAATATATTTATAAATGACGCGGCACCTACTACTCGTTCTCCTATAACCTTGCACTTGGCATCTCCAAAATATTAACTTTGCGATTGGCTCTTCACCTCTTCGGGAAGTCGAGCAATAATGGTTGTGAAGCATATATCGTTCTGGATATATGAGACCGAATAAATTGATGCACATCCACCACGTGGGCGAGGGTCGAGGGGCGAGGGAGAGTGCTACTACATACGGAATAAAATGAGTGAATGTACACTCTAAAATACGTCTATATACATTAGTGTTTGGAGTATGTACTAGTAGTTCATATTGAAATCTTCTAAAGGACATATATATTCCAAACAATATGATATAATCTCTATAACCAAGGTAGTAGGGACGAGGAGTAAACGGAGGGAGTAGTAAAATTTTCTCCTCGTCCTGTGAGCCACCGCGCGCATGGGCGAGGGAGGAGCAAGCTTCACCTCATCCTGCGAGCCACCGCGCCCGTGGGCGGGGGAGACGGCGTACTAAGCAAGCTTCTCCTTGTTCTGCGAGTTGACGAGACACATCAAAAGTACTCCAGTGTATAGAGACTTGCCTCTAAGGTAGGCCCCATATGGTTTGCCTCTTTTTTTAATTTAACATAATGCGTCAAGTCGCAATTTGTTTGTTCACCCGTGGTAGACGATCCTCCCTCCACCAAGTGGACAACCAGTACACGTGCCAAATTACCACGTGGGATGCCTTTTTCGTATAGAAATGAGCTCCACCGTGTACCCGCGCGGGTGTGGTTGGGAAAGAGACGGGAGTACGTGTGCCGTGCATGCACCTCTTCTCTTCGTGCACGTCCCCCACCTACGTGGGTGTGTGTGAGAGATACAAACCGCGTTCGTGAGTTTTTTTGTTTTGTGGTGGGGGTGGGGGTGGGGTGGGGGGTTGATTTCGTGAATTATTTGTGGGAATATGTGTCGATGACATCTCAAACAAAATTTTGCATGCAATGTGTGTGAAATGGAGGCCTATCCATATCATACATAGAGGGTCGGGCAATCCACGAGAAGAGAGGGAGGGGTCATAGCTATCGATAGAGTCGAAGAGAGGATCAAGTGGGTGGGTGCGAGATCGATGAAGAGAGCCATCGAAATTGTGTGTGTGTGTGCAAGTCAAAGATATAGGGCGACTGGCCTACCGGAACGTTAGAGGGCACATGTCAAGTTTGTGTGTGGCAGGGAGACATGACTAGAGCGCTTGATGTATCGGTGTGTGTGGGGGGGATGGGGTGGGGGGAGGGGTAGGCATAGGCCTAACTATAGAGGTAGAACGACTCGTATATGTGTTGAGAAGGAGAGACCCAGCTATGTCTTGAGAGAGATTGGTCGACATCCATACATAACTGAAGGACGTGAAATATGATGGGACAGAGAGAGAGAGAGAGGAGAGAGAGAGGGAGGGAGAGGGAGGGACAGGGGTAGAGTGCTGGATGGGTGATGGAGTTGCTTCTCGGAGATGTTGGGAGAGGCCTACTAGACAAACTGAGGGTGGTACTGCAATGTTATCAATAAGAGTGGTGATGTGTTTCTGTGTGTGCCTGTGCGTGATAGATCTGTTGGGGCGCATTCATGGATGATGAAGGGGAACCATGTGTTTGGTAAGCAAACCTAATTTTTGTTTGTCGGAGGAAGGGAGAGACACAACTAATGAGGTAGATCGATCGATGTGTGGGTAAAAACAAGTTATAAGGACCTAGCTGGCTATATGTATAGCGAGAGATCGGTCGGTGTACATCCATTTGTTAGAGGAAAATAAGGCCCAGTGAGACGGATAGACAGAGAGAATGGAGCTAGGAGGTGTTGCGAGAGGCCCAACTACTAGCTAGATAGGGGGAGGAGTGTGCGGTTGTGAGTTCGATGAAAAGAGGGGCGAGAGTTTACACGTGTGTCTGACCATATGAGAGACACGAGGCAAGGACACATAAAGGAGGAGATTGAAGCTGTGTGTGTATGCTGTAGTCAGGCATCGCTAGAGAGGTTTATCAATCGGTGTGTGTCGGAAAGGAGTTGTGGAGATTCTGGGAGAATGACCTAAAGAAAAAAATGAATGTGCCTGGTGGATAGAATGCCGAGGGAGGGGGAGGGCGAGGAGGGCGTGTGCATGCACGAGAGAAAGTTAGTGCTAGCTACAAAGGTTAGAGGATTGTGTGGGTGTAAGAGACTAACAAAGATCATAATTTGATATGAAAGCGGATTCATATATTTGAATAGGAGATCATAGTGTTTTAAACATTGCATGCATGAATATAGCGGTGATACACGTGTTGTGCACATGTTATACCATAATGTGATAATGCATGGCGTTTGCAACTCACAGCTAAATGCCGAACAATCTAAACCATACTATACATCAAACAATCTCACATTTTATTTGAATTTGTGATAATGTGCGGCGTTTGCAGCTTACAACTAAATATCTAGCAATCTAAACAATACTATATATCGAACATTCTCACATTTTAATTGAATTTGTGGTAATGTGTGGTGTTTGCAACTCACATCTAAATACTTGTAGGCGTAGGGGGCGGGGCACAATACATAATGTGATAAACACATTATACATACGAGACATGGTTTAGATTATGAAGATCTAGCTAGAGCTAGAAATGTAATGTGATTTGAAATCAAAATAAAGTGGATTCAAAAAATCTAGTTCGAGTTCATATAGTACACATAGTTCATATGTAACTCGAGACTAATCATGTGGTGTGCTGTGAAGATAATACACAAATGATGGTTTAACTTGACAATAATGATGATTGTAGATCTTACTAAAACAGAGAAACGAATTCAAATGCTTTGACTTCACAACAATCATTACTGTAGATCTTATTGAAATTTAGTTCATATTGAAGCGGTAGTATATACGTTTGGAATGCACTAAAATGTTCATTTGAGTAGTAGGTTGCATGCATTATACACATAGTAAATATTTTAATTGAACATAACATGAATTCAAAGTTTTGAATGACATTTGTAGTGCGCATTGATTTGGTACAGTACACGTTAGGCTTGTCCGGAAATTTCAACCCGCGCCTTGTTAGCCCAAAATATTTAAGATATATCTTTGTCTCGTTGTGCTCCGACAACTCCCTCCATCTGAACCCGCGCCTTGCTATTCCGAAATTACAATGCGCGGGAAAACTCCCACCTCCTGTGAAATCCTGACACGCGAAATGCCCGTGGTACCCCTGAACCGAAATAACCGCCTCAAATCGGTGGGGGTACTTTCATAACTTACCCCACATTTCAGACAAGCATGTCTCTAAGCCATGGTTCCCCACTGCCATCCCATCCGCCCACCCATTCGTACACCTCGACCGTGAAAACCCGCGATGAAACCCCACACCCTGCTCCGTCCGCCACCCAGCCGGACCCTCTTCCCCGACGATGTCGTCCATAGCAACACCTCGATGTTCCTCATCCACCGTACTGGATGAGGATCCGTCGTCGATCTCATCGTCCCGCCGGTTCAGCCACCCCGTCCTCCACCTCCAAGGAGCTGCCCCGATGTTCCCCTCATCTTTCGCGCCACCTCCATTCCCACACCGCCGTCTTCACCTGCACCACTGGAAGAGCATCATCATCACCGTTTCCTCGGATGAAGATGCGGCCTAATCAGCGCCACCAAAGAGGTTGTACACTAATCTCCGCATTTTCTTCTTGATTCGATCTCACGATGCTGCCGGCACTCGGTCCCGAGCCGACACGGCGCGGCTCCATCCACGATGACGTCGCCGGCCACTTCCTCAATGGAGTCTCTCCCTCGGCGGCGATGTCCACATCAGTAGGAGCTGTTGCTGCTTTAGCTCTCGCTCGCGCTGCTGCTCTGCTCTTGCTCTTGGTCCCCTGCCTGGTCTGCTCTTGCTATTGCTCTTGCTCGCGCTGCTGCTCTCGCTCTTGCTCTTGCTTGCGATGCTGCTCCGATTTGGCTACACTTCAGTCGACCGAATCGACTTTTGGGTCAGTCAATTTTCAAGGGGTGGGCTCGCCAGGGTGAAGGAAGAACCAGCCGCAGCAGGGAGAGGGGCTTGCCGGAGAGGTACCCCACTATCTATCTTAGGGTTCAGGATGGGGGCGATGGTCGCCGGCGGAGGCGGGGTGTTGGCGGGGCGTTGGCGTGGGGATCGCTGGAGAAAAAGTTCGGCACGGGGGGGGGGGGGCTAGAGGGATGGCCGGCGCGGCGGAGGACCGCCGGTGGGGAGTGTTTTTGGGGCTGGCGGGGCGGCGCACCGCCGGCCGCGGGTGGCGGGGGGCTGCTGTTTGACTGGTGGTGGTTGGCGGCTCAGGGGGGTGGAGGTTGAAGATGAACCGCATGCCCTTGATTTCGTATCCAACGCCTGCAAAATTGACTAACCAGAGATGAAAAAGTCAGTAGACCGACGTGTAGCCTCACCTTGCTAGTGCGTTCAGTTTCGACAGCAAAATTCAGTTTCGACAGCAAAATTCAGTTTTGACAGTTAGGTTCAGTTTCGACAGTTAAGTTCAGTTTCGATAGTTAAGTTCAGTTTCGACAGTTAAGTTCAGAGATGAGCAGCTGATGTATTTTACATCTAGCACTTTGTGGTTATGTATTTTATGTCATGTATTGGAGATGCTATTAGAATTCCACTCAGGTTAACGTTGTTCGTTGTCTCTCTTGTCCTGCTTCAACCTCGGCGTCGTACAACTCACCGGAGCTTCTCCAACGACGAAACCCTCCATCACAGCGGAGCAGTACCTCGGGCTCCATCTCCAGACGCCTAAGATCTTCTTCCCTCCTCCGACAGCAAAGTCAGCCGGAGCATCCTCACCAGCCAACCCAATCACGCTAAGATTGACATGGCTTCGCCAAAGAGGGTGCACACTTGTTGCATCTCTTTTTTACTCTACATGTTATATATATTGTCCACTGAGCACACAGATTTGTTCCTTTAGTGTCTCCTTGAGAGAAAAAATGTAGGAATTTTAATTTTAACTTGTCCTCCTTTTAAAATTCCTATTCATGAAGCACAAGACTAAGAGATAGTAGCATAATAGCATTATAACCGTACATTTTCTTGTGGTTTGACTTAATCTCACCATGCTTCTTTGCATCGTGTGATCTTCCAATTGTTGTGAATCAAACACCCAGTTTGGCAGAAATCCTGTGTTTCTAAATTCTCTGTTTTGCATGTGCATTCCTATCCTATTCCTGTCTATTTACTATCCCTGCATTGTTGGAATCCTCCAATTCAAACGAGCCCTTATAGAATTACTTCTCTTACATATAGTTGTCAAAGTTAACCTTGCGTGGTTTGTCCCGCTCCTGCTACGCTGTCGTCCACCCCAGCTCAGCTGCTCCAACGACAGAAGGGTCCAGCACAGCAGGGATCCGGCCTCCAGACTGTCTTTCACCGCCTTAGATCTTCTTCCCCGCCACTGGCAGCCATAAAAACTGCATTACCATCATCAACTGAGCAGATGACCTCGAGGACTACACGGGTCCGCAAGAGAGGTTGCACTCTTTCGTGTCTGCTTACGTTATGCATCGCTTAATATTACATGCTACTTTATCGTCCTGTTCACCGATTAGACTCTGAGTCAGCTCCAAACTAATGGTCAAACTTGAGTTTCTAAATGGTTGTGGGGTACATATCGGGGCCGCTATCAATAGTATCTATCTACTATCTGGTTAATCTCTGGTGTCTACTATGAGTTTCATGTTGGGTGGGAAACAAACAGTAAAGAAGCCATTATCTTTATCTATTAACTGAAGCCATTATCTGCCTGCTATTATTGGTTTTGGGTCTATCCACAGGTTTCTACCATCACTCTGGATTTCTGCATGCACTCCTTACATAATCTCACTATGTTTTATTCCTATGCATGACAGTTATTGTAAACAATGGAACTGAACCTGTAGAGCAAAAGAGACGAGCCTTGCATGGCAATATAATTTCATGCAGACGTCGCTCCATGGTAGGCGCAAAGGCAGCCACCCTCCATGCATTTTGGATTGTAATCGAGAGGAAGATATCTATTCTAAGGGGGATTCAGAAGGAGAAGATAACTCCTATTTACCCCCTGAGGTCTTCGCTCTAACTTGGCATGCTAATGTTGGTTATATCATGCATATGGTGTCTTGCATTGTTTACTTTATACATCAAATATGTCATCTGCTTAGTTTAGACATCCTTTGTGTGAATGCCATCTGTTTAGATTATTCATCGTTTATGTGAATTATGCAACGCCACCTTGTTTAGCCAGACATCATATATGTGAATTTTGCAATGCCATCCTTCTTAGCCAGTCATCTTATATGTAAATTATATCAGGCCATCCTTTTTTTCGTTACATATTACATTTGTCAACTATGGTAGTACATTCAACTACTCTTCGTGTGCATCAGCCATTTGACACGGTGATGGCAAATTTTGGAGTGAAAACAAGGTCTTCTTAGCAGACTATGCTATCTGACGAAGCGCATATCTTGCTGGTTACGGATAGCTCCTCAGAGGAGGATTGAGAGACAGATGACCAGTCCTATCCCCCCCGCGAGGTGTATGCTCTAACTTGGCAGGGTTATGTTGCTCATATCGTGCGTATGGTGTCTCGCATTGCTATGCCATTTGATTAGTTTATACATGCTTTGTGTGAATGCCACCTGTTCAGTATGTAATTACCATATATGTGAATTATGCATTGCCATCTTGTTGCAAGACATTATATATGTGAATTATACAATGCTATCTTGTTGCAAAGGCATTATATATGTGAATTATGCAATGCCATGCTGTTTAGCCAATCATCATGTATGTGAATTATATCATGCTATCATTTTTTTGTATTATGTGTTCCATTTGTCGACAACGTTTGTACATTCAACTACTCTTCCTGTGCATCAGCCATTTGAAGCGGTGATGGAAGTATCTGGAGTGAAAACAAGGTACTCAGAGCAGACAATGCTACCTGCAAAAGTAGACATCTTGCTGGCTACAGAGAGCTCCTCAGATGAGGATTCAAAGACTGATGCCAGTCCTATTTCCTCCCTGAGGTCTATGCTCAAACTTGGCAGGGTTATATTACCCATGTCATGCATGTTGTCTTGAATTTCTTAGTTTTTACATCATATATAGATTACCATCTGCTTACTTGTTACTATATAAATCATATATTTGAATTATATCATGCCATCATGTTTACATAGTACATACACATGATCTATCTGAATTATGGCATGACAACCCATTTAATAAAGACATCATATAGTCATATCATCTCATCCTGTTTAGTGTCTACAATCATCATATTTAGAATTCTGGCATTCTATCCATGAATGTATGTGAATTATGGCATGCCAACCTATTTAATAAACACATTATATAGTTATGTCATGTCATCCTGTTTACATAGTCTCATATTTTGAACTATGTCTTTCCATCTTTTTTAGTTAGCCATTGATACGTCTTCAACGTATCTATAATTTTTGATTGTTCCATGCTATTATATTACCCCTTTTGGATGTTTATGGGATTTATTCTACACATTTATATCATTTTTGGGACTAACCTACTAACCGGAGGCCCAACCCATATTGCTGTTTTTTTGCCTATTTTAGTATTTCGAAGAAAAGGAATATCAAATGGAGTCCAAACAGAATGAAACCTTCGGGAGCATTATTTTTGGAACAAATCTGATCCGGAGAGCCTGGAGTGCAAGTCAAGAAAGCTCCAAGGGCCCCACGAGATAGGAGGGCGCCCCCCTAGGGGCGCGCCCCTGTCTCGTGGGCCCCTCGGGCGTCCACCGACGTACTTCTTCCTCCTATATATATCCACGGACCCCGAAAACATCCAGGAGCACCACGAAACACGATTTCCACCACCGTAACCTTCTGTATCCCCAAGATCCCATCTTGGAGCCTTCGCCGGCACTCTGCCGGAGGGGGAATCGATCACGGAGGGCTTCTACATCAACACCATAGCCACTCTGATGAGTTGTGAGTAGTTTACCACAGACCTACGGGTCCATAGTTATTAGCTAGATGGCTTCTTCTCTCTTTTTGGATCTCAATACAATGTTCTCCCCCTCTCTTGTGGAGATCTATTCGATGTAATATCTTTTTGCGGTGTGTTTGTCGAGATCCGATGAATTGTGGGTTTATGATCAAGTTTATCTATGAATAATATTGGAATCTTCTCTGAATTCTTTTATGTATGATTGAGTTATCTTTGCAAGTTTCTTCGAATTATTAGTTTGGTTTGGCCTACTAGATTGATCTTTCTTGCCATGGGAGAAGTGTTTAGCTTTGGGTTCAATCTTGTGGGGATCTTACCCAGTGACACAAAGGGTTGCAAGACACGTATTGTATTGTTGCCATCGAGGATAACAAGATGGGTTTTCTATCATATTGCATGAGTTTATCCCTCTACATCATGTCATCTTGCTTAATGCGTTGCTCTGTTCTTATGAACTTAATACTCTAGATGCATGCTGGATAGCGGTCGATATGTGGAGTAATAGTAGTAGATGCAGGCAGGAGTCGGTCTACTTGTTATGGATGTGATGCCTATATACATGATCATGCCTAGATAACGTCATAATTATTCGCTTTTCTATCAAATGCTTGACATTAATTTGTTCACCCACCGTAATACTTATGCTCTCAAGAGAAGCCTCTAGTGAAACCTATGGCCCCCGGGTCTATCTCTTATCATATTTGCTTTCAATCTAATTTTATTTGCATCTTTACTTTTCCGCATCTATATTATAAAATACCAAAAATATATTTATCTTATCATTCTATCTCTATCAGATCTCACTTTCGTAAGTGACCGTGAAGGGATTGACAACCCCTTTATTGCGTTGGTTGCGAGTTCTCAGTTTGTTTGTGTAGGTGTGTGGGACTTTTGAGGAGCCTCCTACTGGATTGATACCTTGGTTCTCAAAACCGAGGGAAATACTTACGCTACACTTTGCTGCATCACCCTCTCCTCTTCGGGGAAAACCAACACTAGCTCAAGACGTGGCAAGAAGGATTTCTGGCTCCATTGCCGGGGAGGTCTTCGCTCAAGTCAAGACATACCAAGTACCCATCACAAACCCATCTCCCTCGCATTTACATTATTTGCCTCTTGTTTTCCTCTTCCCCCACTTCCCCCTTGCCATTTTATTCGCCTTCTCCTTCCCAATCTCCTCCTCTCTTTTCGCTTGCCTTTTTCCGTTGCCCGTGTGTTTGCTGGTTTGTTCCGTCATTATGGCTAGTCTTCCTATCCTCGTTATTACTCCCGAACATGAAATCCTCAATTTTAAACAAAGGGAGGGAGATAATTTAAAAGATGCTTGGCATAGAATTTGCAATGCTCAAAATAGATCTACTAGCAGGCTTTCCACTTCTGTTCTTCTCCGCAATTTTTATGTAGGCATCGCTCCTTGGAATAGATGTGTTCTTGATACTGTCGCCGTAGGTGATTTCTTGAGTAGCCATACGTTTGATGCTTATAATGTATGTTAGATTTGTTTGGCTCACCACCTCTTTTGGTCAATGGAACTGTTTTAAGCTTAGAACATGTTATGCAACGGCTTGATATTATTGAAAATAAAATTGCCACTGTTGAGTTGGTTGAAAATTTGGATAAAAAGATTCATAATCTTATCACTCAATATGAATCTAGGTTGGAGTCACTTTGAAAAATCTTAAAGAGAAAGAACCTATAGTTAAAGAAAAAATATATCTTGATTCTGCTAGAATTGGTAAACTTGAGGATATAATTACCAACTTAGGTTCAGCGTTTTCTCCTATAAAAAACACTCCAAAACCCCCTACAAAAACCACCAAGTTTATTTATGTTCCTAAAAATAAGGGTGAAACCTCTAGTAAGGAAGACGCGGACCTCAAATCCATAAGTGTTCATCCTAATTGTCTTTCTATCATTAAGGAACATTTTGCTACAACCGAATTTCTTGAATTTTTGCCCAAAGGTTTAATCATTGCTGAAAGGGGAGAACCTCCTAAGGATTATAAGTGCTCTATTGAGGAATGTAGTGCCAAAGATGGCACTAGTTAGATCTATCCTTGCTTTTATGCCTAGCTAGGGGCGTTAAACGATAGCGCTAGTTGGGAGGCAACCCAATTTTTCTTTATGTTCTTTGTTTTTGCTCTTGTTTAGGAATAAATCTTGCATCTACTCTCTGTTTAGATGTGTTTTTATCTTTTAGTTAGTGTTTGTGCCAAGTAGAACCTATAGGATAAACTATGATGATAGTTGATTTGATTCTGCTGAAAAACAGAAACTTTGCACTCACGAGAAAAAATTCAATAAATCACAGAAAAGTGATTTTGCATTGATTTTTTTTATACTGATAAATAGACAAATTTTCCAGTACGTCCTATTTTGGTAGGATTTTTAGAGTTCCAGAAGTTTGCGTTAGTTACAGATTGCTACAGACTGTTCTGTTTTTGACAGATTCTGTTTTTCGTGTGTTGTTTGCTTATTTCAATGCATCTATGGCTAATAAATTAGTTTATAAACCATAAGGAAGTTGTAATACAGTAGGTTTAACACCAAAATAAGTAAAGAATGAGTTCATTGCAGTACCTTATGTGGTGGCTTTGTTTTCTTTCACTAACGGAGCTTATAAGATTTCTTGTTGAGTTTTGTGTTGTGAAGTTTTCAAGTTTTGGGTAAAGCCTTTATGGACTATGGAATAAAGGGTGGCAAGAGCCTAAGCTTGGGGATGCCCATGGCTCCCCAATATATTCAAGAGTAGCCAAAATCCTAAGCTTGGGGATGCCCCGGGAAGGCATCCCCTCTTTCGTCTTCGTTCATTGGTAACTTTACTTGGAGCTATATTTTTATTCGTCACATGATATGTGTTTTGCTTGGAGCGTCGTGTATTATATTAGTCTTTGCTTGTTAGTTTACCACAATCATCCTTGCTGTAACACACCTTTTGGGAGAAGCCTATTTGATTAGAATTTCCTAGAATACTCTATGTGCTTCACTTATATCTTTTGAGCTTGATAGTTTTTGCTCTAGTGCTTCACTTAAATCTTTTAGAGCACGACGGTGGTGTCTTAATTTTGAAGAAATTGCTAGTCTCTCATGCTTCACTTATATCATTTTGAGAGTCTTTTATAACAGCATGGTATTTGCTTTTGTTACAAAGTTGGTCCTAGAATGATGAGCATCCAAGTTGGGTATAATAAAAACTATCATAGGAAGTGAATTGGATGCTATGATCAACTTGATACTTGGTAATTGTTTTGAGATATGGAGGTAGTAATATTAAAGTAATGCTAGTTGGGTGATTATGAAGAATTCTTGTGTTGAAGTTTGTGATTCCCGTAGCATGCACGTATGGTGAACCGCTTTGTGATGAAGTTGGAGCACAATTTTATTTATTGATTGTCTTCCTTATGAGTGGTAGTCGGGGACGAGCGATGGTCTTTTCCTACCAATCTATCCCCCTAGGAGCATGCGCGTAGTGCTTTGATTTTTGATGACTTCTAAATTTTTGCAACAAGTATATGAGTTCTTTTGATTAATGTTGAGTCCATGGATTATACGCACCCTTTCACCCTTCCACCATTGCTAGCCTCTCTTGTGCCGCGCAATTTTCGCCGGTACCATATACCCACCATACTCCTTCCTCAAAACAGCCACCATACCTACCTATTATGGCATTTCCATAGCCATTCCGAGATATATTGCCATGCAACTTTCCACTGTTCCGTTCATATGACACACATTACTTTTGTCATATTGCTCTTTGCATGATCATGTAGTTGACATCGTATTTGTGGCAAGGCCACCTTCACAATTTTCATACATGTCGCTCTTGAGTCATTGCATATCCTGGTACACCACCGCAAGCATTCATATAGAGTCATATTTTGTTCTAGCTTTGAGTTGTAAATCCATTAAAGTGTGATGATCTTCATTATTAGAGCATTGTCCTCGTGAGGAAAGGATGATGAAGACTATGATTCCCCCACAAGTCGGGATGAGACTTCAGACTTTACAAAAAGAAAAAAAAAGAGAAAAAAAAGAGAAAGGCCAAAAAGAAAAAATAAAGAAAAGGCCAAAGAAAAAAAAGAGAAAAAGAAAAAGAAAAAAATGAGAGAAAAAGAGAGAAGGGACAATGCTACTATCTCTTTTTCCACACTTGTGCTTCAAAATAGCACCATGATCTTCATGATAGAGAGTCTCATATGTTGTCACTTTCATATACTAGTGGGAATTTTTCATTATAGAACTTGGCTTGTATATTCCAATGATGGGATTCCTCAAAAGTGCCCTAGGTCTTCGTGAGTAAGCGAGTTGGATGCACACCTACTTAGTTTCCTTTGTTGAGCTTTCATATATTTATAGCTCTAGTGCATCCGTTGCATGGCAATCCCTACTCACTCACAGTGATATCTATTAATGGGCATCTCCATAGTCCGTATATACGCCTAGTTGATGTGAGACTATCTTCTCCTTTTTGTCTTCTCCACAACCACCATTCTATTCCACATATAGTGTTATGTCCATAGCTCACGCTCATGTATTGCGTGAAAGTTGAAAGAGTTTGAAATTATTAAAGTATGAAACAATTGCTTGGCTCGTTATCGGGGTTGTGCATGATTAAATACTTTGTGTGATGAAGATAGAGCAATAGCCAGACTATATGATTTTGTAGGGATAACTTTCTTTAGCCATGTTATTTTGAGAAGACATGATTACCTTGATTAGTATGCTTGAAGTATTACTATTTCTTATGTCTTTATGAACTTCTATTTTGCATTATTTGGATCTGAACATTCATGCCACAATGAAACAAAATTACATTATGAATTATGCTAGGTAGCATTCCACATAAAAAATTCTCTTTTTATCATTTACCTACTCGAGGACGAGCAGGAATTAAGCTTCCGGATGCTTGATACGTCTCCAACGTATCTATAATTTTTGATTGTTCCATGCTATTATATTACCCCTTTTGGATGTTTATGGGCTTTATTCTACACATTTATATCATTTTTGGGACTAACCTACTAACCGGAGGCCCAGCCCATATTGCTGTTTTTTTGCCTATTTCAGTATTTCGAAGAAAAGGAATATCAAACGGAGTCCAAACGGAATGAAACCTTCGGGAGCGTTATTTTTGGAACAAATCTGATCCGGAGAGCCTAGAGTGCAAGTCAAGAAAGCTCCGAGGGCCCCATGAGATAGGAGGGCGCCCCACTAGGGGCGCGCCCCCTGTCTCGTGGGCCCCTCGGGTGTCCACCGACGTACTTCTTCCTCCTATATATATCCACGGACCCCGAAAACATCCAGGAGCACCATGAAACACAATTTCCATCGCCGTAACCTTCTGTATCCACGAGATCCCATCTTGGAGCCTTCGCCGGCACTGCAGGAGGGGGAATCGATCACGGAGGGCTTCTACATCAACACCATAGCCACTCCGATGAGTTGTGAGTAGTTTACCACAGACCTACGGTTCCATAGTTATGAGCTAGATGGCTTCTTCTCTCTTTTTGGATCTCAATACAATGTTCTCCCCCTTTCTTGTGGAGATCTATTCGATGTAATATCTTTTTGCGATGTGTTTGTCGAGATCCGATGAATTGTGGGTTTATGATCAAGTTTATCTATGAATAATATTGGAATCTTCTCTGAATTCTTTTATGTATGATTGAGTTATCTTTGCAAGTCTCTTCGAATTATCTGTTTGGTTTGGCCTACTAGATTGATCTTTCTTGCCATGGGAGAAGTGTTTAGCTTTGGGTTCAATCTTGCGGTGATCTTACCCAGTGACAGAAAGGGTTGCAAGACACGTATTGTATTGTTGCCATCGAGGATAACAAGATGGGGTTTATATCATATTGCATGAGTTTATCCCTCTACATCATGTCATCTTGCTTAATGCGTTGCTCTGTTCTTATGAACTTAATACTCTAGATGCATGCTGGATAGTGGTCGATGTGTTGAGTAATAGTAGTAGATGCAGGCAGGAGTCGGTCTACTTGTTATGGACGTGATGCCTATATACATGATCATGCCTAGATAACGTCATAATTATTCGCTTTTCTATTAATTCCTTGATAGTAATTTGTTCACCCACCGTAATACTTATGCTCTCGAGAGAAGCCTCTAGTGAAACCTATGCCCCCCGGGTCTATCTCTTATCATATTTGCTTTCAATCTACTTTTATTTGCATCTTTACTTTTCTGCATCTATATTATAAAATACCAAAAATATATTTATCTTATCATACTATCTCTATCAGATCTCACTTTTGTAAGTGACCGTGAAGGGATTGACAACCCCTTTATTGCGTTGGTTGCGAGTTCTCAATTTGTTTGTGTAGGTTCGTGGGACTTTTGAGGAGCCTCCTACTGGATTGATACCTTGGTTCTCAAAACTGAGGGAAATACTTACGCTACACTTTGCTGCATCACCCTCTCCTCTTCGGGGAAAACCAATGCTAGCTCAAGACGTACCAGCCATCATAACGTGAAATAGTGCCATGCTATCCTGTTTAGTTAGCCATCATATATATGAAATTGTGTCATGCTATCCTGTTTGGTTAGACAACATAAATATGAATTATTTCATGCCCTCTTTTATTCCCCACTATCCATTGCACCTGTTTATCATATAATGTCTATACTTTCAATTACTTTTCTTGTTTATCAGCCATTTGAATTGGAGAGCGTGATGGCAGTATCTAATGGAGTAACAACACGGTATTCAGAAAAGATAGTGCTACTAGTTGATGCAGATACAACCACGGTTGTACTTGCCCAAGGACCATATCCACCACACATAACCCAGACTCTCGCAGATTGTACCCCTACCCAGTTGGACAGAGAACCAGATACACCCCTTCGAACCCCAACCCCGGCAGATAGTAACCCAGTTCCAGTTGACATAGCACCGTCTCCACCACAGAGCACCCAAACACGAGCGGTTAGTAAGGGAACTGCAGTGCCCAAAGCACGAGGACCACCACTCCGAATCCCAACTCAACACTTAAAGGAGAAGAAGATTTGTTCTAAGGTCAGGTTCTGTAGCTATGGTTCATACTCCTTTACTCTTGCATTACTGTATTTACTCATACCAACTATTTTCAAATTTGAAGGATGGAATTGAAACTCCAATGGCGCAACATGTATGTTTTAAACCTGTTTCTTTAACTGGTTTGCTGTTGTAACCTACTTTATGTTGATTTCAGTTTCAATTGAATAAACAGTTATGTTCTCATGTCATGCACATTACAAGTGTTGTTATTGCTCTATAGTTATCCACACTTATATTTTGTCTATTCTGCTTTGTCTTGAACAAATATTATTTGAACTGTGTCTCTATCTTGATTTGGCAACAAAAACTAGAATGATATAGACCATAAAGTGACCATGGTACATAGATATATGTTTGTTTCATGTTGTTATCCTCTCCACTTTACTACTGAACTCATTTACCAAAATGAGTTTCATATACAACATGGTAAACATGTGATGTGTCTGCTTGTTTCTCTTTTAGAATGCGGACAAAATTTTGGAAAACAGTACCGCGTTATCCAATGGTAAAGGAAGTAATGCAGATAGGGTCCAAGATAGTGAGACATCCCTGTTGGTCTCCAAGAAAGCTGATAAAAACTATCTTGCCGACAGTGAGGGAACCCAAAAGTCCTTTCTTGATGTAGTGTTCGAGTTACTGGACACTACTGCTGGCACAAGCTCTTCGAACTCGCTGCCTGAATCAGTTCGTCTTCTTGAGTCTCAACTTCAAGTTGAAAGACATCGATTAGATGTGCTGCGACAGGAAGCTGAAGGACTGAGGAAGTCCCTGCATAATTCAGATGCATATTTTCTGGTGCAACAGCAAGTGCTGGAGGATTTAAGCGCCAAACAAGAGAAAGTTAGAAAGCTTGCTAAGCATCTTGCCAGCATTATGGGTACCCAGGATATTGTTTCTTGAGATCTTCTGAAGTGGTTTCAGTTCTGGATTTGTTTTTCTGCGGCGTTTATTTGTGCTGGTCGCCAACTTTGACAACCAGTGTATATGATATGCTGCTTTCACTACAAAAAACATACACTTCCATGATGATATGTGTTTGTCACAGTAGGTCGCGTTTTTTGTCATGCATGTACATCCATGAAGATTTTATGACAGAATCAAGATAGTCATATGTGTGCTATCGTAGAAGTGTTCCATGACATTACCAAAATTATCATCGCGGAAGTGTCCACTTCCATGACGATAAATTGCGCGTCACAGAAGTGCTTTCGTCAAGGGTGACCGACACATGGCATCCACCATAACGGAATGCCGTTAAGCTATCGGGTGGGTTTTGGATCCGATAACCCGTTAACAGCCCCAGCCAATGGGGATTTTCCACATGTAAAACATTCATTGGCTGGAGGAAACACGTGTCGGCTCATCATTGGGACAAATGTCATCCACTCACTGGACAGAAGGCGCCTGACGACACGTGGCACGGCCAACAGTGGCCCATTCCTGTGAAAAGGCCGGCCCGTTTGACTTGGTCAAAAGCTGGCGGGCCGGCCCATGGAAAGCCTGTTAATGGCCTGTTAGCATATAGCCCATTTATAGCCCGCTAACCCAATGCTCGTTACGCCCTATGTGAATTAGGCCCAGTAGCGTCATCTGGGCCATCCAATATGATTCCAGCCCGTTTTCACTTCTGGCCCATGTATGGCCCATGACGTCTTTCGGCCCATATGAGGCCCTTTGTAACTCTTGGCCCATTAGCGGCCCCTGCTGAAACTGGCCCGTAATGAACAGTGTATTACTTTACACCCATTAACGGCCCTCGGTGAAACTGACCCGTAATGAACAGTGTAACACTTTATACCCATTAGCGGGCGGTTATTCCGTCGGGATGTTTCCAGCCCAAGTTAACTTTCAGCCTTCTGAGGGCCCATTTATTCTCGGGCTCATTTGCAGCATTAGGTTACTTACGGCCTGTTACTGTCATTTTCTGCTTGTGGGCCAAATTCAGCCCGTCGTTACAGTCGGCCCGTTTGTGGTCCGTTAGTCTGTTGGGCCATTTTCATAGCATCACCAAATACGGCCTATTAACTGCCCGTTATGGTCAGGCCATAAAACGTACGATTTCCATTATAGGCCTGTCTACGGCCCATTAAAGGCCCGTACAAGACCAATAAATGAGTCGGCGGCCCATGGATCCTACGTGACGTAGAAGGCCCATGGATCCTGCGAGACGTAGAAGGCCCATGGATCCTGCAAGACGTAGAAGGCCCATGGATCCTGCGAGACGTAGAAGGCCCATGGTCGGGCGAGTTGGCCTCCGTTTGAACGATATAGCATATTCAAAGAATTATCCTACTCAATACTATCACCTCTATAAAGCATACACTATACAACAAAGAGATCAAGTCATAGAAAGGTAGAATAATCCTACACTATACAATAAAGAAATTATAGCCGATTATACCCACTGGCATTATGGTTCGGCACAGGTGATAATAAAGCATACACAAACAGCAAATTACATACACTGGGCAAATACAACTCATACATCATGGACGCGCATCAACTTAACTCCATTTGAACTATAATCTCTTCAGAAAATAGGATTGGCCGGATTCAGATAGCACAAATTTCAGTCTGCAAAATCTCCAATTCCTTCATGGTTACCTCGGTGTCTTGTTTCATTTTTTTGACTCCTGCATCTAATACCTGCATGTCTAGTCTCAACTTGTTGATTATACATTGACAATCATGTACACGTTGTCTTGCCACCTCTAGTTGATGCTCGAGAACATCAGCACATTCCAATTCCAATCCATAATCATTCGGTAACGGCCATGCCGCACTGCTTGCAGATTTTTGTGTTGATGTCACTTCATCCTGAAATGTTTCTGTAAGTACACATGAGTAGGGCAAAAATATAGTTACAACAGTGAAGCGAACAAGACACTATTTTGTACTACATGGCAAAACAGGACTAACAATAATGTTACACGTCACTTTCACAAAAAAATGTTACACATCATGAAGCATAAGCAGGTGATATTTTAAAAATTATAAAAAAGATAGTCTGTGCAGCCTGCATACAGAAATCCCTCTTAGCTCACCAGAGGAGCATGATGTTGGGGCCCAATCCAAAACACAGACAAGTTACAAATTTAGACAGCATGTTGCGTATAAGTAAGCAAGCAGTTGGCCATTCTGTACCTCAATTAAAGTCTTAGGGAGCATAATGAACAACAGAGGGTTTCATACAAACATACTAAAACAAGCAAAACTATGCAATCATTAGCGTAGTATAAACTAGATTGTGAGCCTCATGCAATAATAGTTGGTTAATAGACTTCAAAGCTTCAGGCACACTTTGGCAGAGTAATTAAATGGTAACGCCTTTAATTATGTCAACTAATAGTGATACAAGTACCGAACATCAGGCATAATTATTTGGGCATCTCATTCAGTGAGGACAAATAAAGCAATTGAAAAGAGAAAATTAACTATGCCTGAAACAAACAAGGAATTGAACTATTGAGTTGCATACAGCGACTTACCTTAGCAGGTTGAAGAGGCTCAGCGCAACTCCTACTTCTCTTGCAAGGCTACTTCCTAACATCTTGTACTTGGAAATCCTCAATCTTATCTTCATTGCACCCCCTCTGCAAGGTGACACAAACTAGTTACTCGTCTCCTTGGAAGATAAATATGCATACTTTCCAGTCTATGAACACAAAAGGATGAGATTATAACAAAACAACACCACATAATGAAACATGCCGCATCTCTTGCACTTGCACACAATGAAATGAGCATTTACTATGTCTACACTAGGTAAAAACTAGGCATACCTTCAAATTGGATCTCCGGGTACTCTTGGAGAGCCTACTGTAGTGTACATCCAAACCTTTATGTCACCTATGAGTTAGACAAGGCCCGACTATAGCAGCCCTTAGTGTTTAAATCGTTGACAAGATCTGTTAGAGTGTTAGGTCAAGAACAACAAGTAATCAAAGCAAACAGTCCTAGTATGGCTGTCTGATGCAAACAAGCAATTGAACAGATGTGTGAGCAAATCTTACATATCAAGAAAAGAAGCAAAGAAGGAGGCTTAATGACCATCACTTGACTGACCAGATTTAAGGGGAATTTAAACATCATGTGCAACGTATGAACTAACATAAACATTGCATATTCCATATTCTACAATGGAATGCACATGTATTAGGTTATGCCATGTATGATGATGCCTAAATGTACAGATAGCAGGCAGGAGTGATTCATCATTGCACGCACAATTGAATTGCAGGTTAAGGGCTAGTTCGATTCCGCCTTTTCAGGGCACATTGTCAAAATAAGCCATAAAAGATGTAAAGAAGTCATTTTTGAGTTTTGGGCTTGGGCTGAACTAATTTCGCTTTGGAGGGGGTGTTTCGGGTAGAACCTCACTGAAAATTGAAGGGAAGGGGAATAGTGAAATGACTCTGTTGTCTGCCTATATTACACTCAAAATGCAACTGCTAACGCCCGTGTCACACCTGACCCTCAAGTAAAAACAAACACGCAAGCATTCATTGCCCTGCCCGCTTGCATCTCCTCTCCCCTTTCCCTCTACCTCGACCCCTGCCTGCAGCACTAGGGTTCCTCCAGCGAGCCGTCGCCACTGGTCCCATCTGGCCTGGTCCAGGACGATGCTATGTCCAGCTAGGCTACATGGCCGGCGGATAGGGGCAAATCTCCCTGGCTGCTCCTCCCTCTGGCGCCGCCCCTCATTCTCATGGTCTCCAGCAGCTGCTCCACTGTGGTTCATCCAACACACTACTCCGGCGGGCGCTGCACAACTACGGCTGATGCCACACTACGGCAGAAGGCACCTTGTTCCCCCTGCCCTCGTCCCAGGCCATGGCCTTGAGGTGCTATTGAAGGATGAGCTCGTCCTAAAAGGTGAGGATCTCCTCTGATTTTTTGCCAAATTTTCATTCTGATCCACTATACAATGAATTGCTATGAGCTGCTTCTTCTGCTGCTATATGATGCATTGCTATGAGCTGTCGGATTTCGGGTTCCGACAGACCCTTAAGGTTCGAACTCTGGGGTGCGCGCGGAGATCAAACCTCCTACCTACTCACGTCTAGTCGCCTCGCAAGGATCTAAACTACACGAAGAACAACACAAGGGACACGAGGTTTATACTAGTTCGGGCCACCATTGTGGTGTAATACCCTACTCTAGTTTGTGGTGTGGTGGGTTGCCTCAGGGGCTGATGATGAACAATACAAAGGAAGAACTGCCACCATTGTGGTGTAATACCCTACTCTAGTTCGGGTCACCATTGTGGTGTAATACCCTACTCTAGTTTGTGGTGTGGTGGATTGCCTCAGGGGCTGATGATGAACAATACAAAGGAAGAACTGCCACCATTGTGGTGTAATACCCTACTCTAGTTCGGGCCACCATTGTGGTGTAATACCCTACTCTAGTTTGTGGTGTGGTGGATTGCCTCAGGGGCTGATGATGAACAATACAAAGGAAGAACTGCCTCGCGAGGGGAGGAGTTCTTGTGGAGTGATGCCTCTTGGGAAGGATTGAATCCGGATCCCTTTATTCTGTGATGGCTAGCCCTATTTATAGAGTGAGGCCTTGGTCCTCTTCCCAAATATTGAGCGGGAAGGGCGCCAACAATTGGACATTTTGAAGGGGAACACCTAGTACACTTATCCTGGCTAAAGTTGGTCCTCGCCTGCCAAAGACTCTGATGGTAACGCCGGCTTGGGCTCCACGATGACCTCCATCCTGCCGTTCTGCTGGTCTCGGTCTTGTTGCACCGAAATGGTTGCCTTTGCTTGATACTCTTGCCTGCGCTTGCCCCCTTTGCACCAAAGAGGAAACAAGGACTCTGCGCAGGCTGGCGCCCGCCTAGCTTCGGTCGTCATGGCTTGCATCATGGGCACCTCGTGAGGTACCCTGCCTTGATCTCTCCGCCTCCTCGCGTGCTAGCCTGATGAGGCTGTGCCTGAGGAAGCTTCCTATCGTCCGCCCCGCGAGGCTTAGCCCCTCGCAAGGGTCTTGAGCATGTGTTGATGAAGATGGGCCATACTGGGCCACTCCTTGAGCCACGCCGCAGGCCGCAGGCAGGAAAGTCTGGATACCCCCATTCCCAGAACACCGACAATAGCCCCCGGGACCAAGGCACGCCTGGACTTGGCTTAGCAGAGAAGCGAAGGGGCAAGTGCGAAGCGCCGCGGTCCCCAACAGCCTGCGGACTTGGGCGCCGCGTGGCGGTTGATTGGACGTGGGCGTCCCTGCTTCCCCACGACGCCTCTGCAACTGCACGAATTGACAAGAGAGCGGTACCCGGCCAGGCTTACCTTCTTTGCCTTCTCCAGTCATTGCCCAGATCCCCTTTCTTGCTCTCCTACTTCTTTCTTCTGAAATCGCCAGATCTACTCCAACCCTGCATCTTAGCAAGGCATGGCGCCTCGCCAGACCTCGGCCGGAGCTTGGTACTCGCCCGCTCTGGACCCTCCGAACGTGTCGGAGAAGAACCTTGCCCGGACATGCCAGATGATGGTGGCGCAAGGCAACGACGGGGCAGCCTCGCTCAAGGTTGGTTCCGCCCTTCCCGAGGAAAAAGGAAGCACCTTCTACCCGCTCTTCGTGAGTGCCATCGCTGCCGGTCTGGTGCCTCCCTTTTTCGAGTTCTTCCTTTCTGTTCTCCGCCATTACAACCTGCAAGCTCTGCACCTCCATCCCAACTCTATTTTTCTCCTGGTGATTTTCGCCTACTACTGCGAGGCTCATGTTGGGGTAAGGCTCTCGGTGGCCTTGCTACACCATTACTTTTACCTCCGGGTTTCTCGCGGCCCCATCATTGTGTGCGCGAGCTTTATTGCGTACTCCAGCTCCAATGCTATCTTGAAGCCCGGGAAGAGGATCAAAGGCTTCCGGAGCAAGTGGGTCATGGTGGATGCTGGGCGCATCCACCCCCGGCTGATCCTGCCTACGAGGCAGCCCGAGGCTGTCGACGCTTGGTCCCGCACGGAGCTTGTTGACCCCCGCGTGAAGCCAGTGCTGGAGAGGATGGACGCGGACCTGTGGCCAGGCAACATGGCGACTGTGAAGCTGACCGGGGCATCGCTCCTGAGGGAGTTCCTGGAGCACCGGGTCACTCCGCTTCGGGAACACTCACTCCTGCTGTCGAGGCTCGGGGGGACCAATGCCGCCATTCGCCCGAGCTCCGTAGTCCTGGCCAACGGAGATCTGGCTGGGGTCCTCCAATCCTTGGTTGGGGGAGACGTGGCAAGATTGGAGGGCGCTCCTGTACCCCTGTTCCTTCGGGATAATTGGGAGCAGGTGGTGAACTCCATGCCTGCTTTCAACGGGGATGGGCCTGTGCCCGCGGAGGTTCCTGAGGACCTGGCAGCCCTGGCGACGGTGAACGTATCCTCCAGCGACTCCGGCAGAGAGGAGGAAGAAGAGGGGCAGGAAGAGGAGCCCGATTCTGAGGCGACCGACAAGGAGTCGAGAGAGCCCCTCCCTCGGCGCAGGTCCCGCGCTCTTCGTCTCATGCCGGACGATGACGAGGATGGCGACGAGCGAGGCGGTGAGTGCTCGCCCCTGATCCCGAAGAAGGACAGGATGGGGCTGGTTCTCCGCAGGCCTGCTCCGGCTCCGAGGCGATCTGCGAACGTGCCTCATGCTCCCGAGTCTCGTGAGGTTGACCCCAGCAGCCGGCTCTCGGGCTTCAAGTTCAGACGGAGGTTGCTTGAGCCCACGGGCGATGACCAGTAAGTGCTTGATTCTCATTTTGCTTCTTGCTTTGTTGCTGAGGCTTGACGTCCATATTCCTTGGCTAGGCCGGTGCCTGTGGCGAAAAGGCTGAAGGGGGCCCCTGAGGCTTCGTCCGGGGCAGCACTTCCACTCGCGGGAGAAGGGGGCGGCAAAGCCCGGGCCTCTCCTGCCCGGTCATCCTCGCGAGGCCAGGCGGGGCATGTTGGAGCGAGCTCAGCCCCGTGGCCCAAGCGACTCTTGAGGTGTCCTCGCCTGACGCTACTGCCGCAGTCATCGGGGCTTAGAAGGTCCCAACTCATGGTGCTGTGATCACGCTGCCGTCTTCTCCTCTTACTCCGCCAACTACCGTTTCTCCGACTCCTTCTACTGTCCTGGATCGTGCTGCTGCTGAGCTGGACCGGCTGCGAGAAGATCTTCAGGGCGCTGACCCTCGCTTGGTGGCTGGGCGCCTGGAGCTAGCCTCCGACTGGGTCCGCTCTGATGCTTCAGTTCGAACGGCGCTGGTTCAGGCCACGACAACTTGCGACGAGGAGAAGCAGGCCATCCTTCAGGCCAAGGCCGCTCGCGACGCCACCTTGGGTGAGGTTGCGGATGTCCGGGGCCGCTGCAAGGCGCTGGAGAGCGAGCTGCAAGGCCTGCGCGACCAGCTTGCCAAGGAGGCCCGTGACCGCCAGGAGAAGGAGGAAGAGATGAAGACTCGCGAGACTGCCGCCAAGGACCGGAATGCCAAGCTTGATGAACGCCATGGCCACTTAGATACACCGGAGCAGGCGTTGGAGGCGAAGAGGATCGAGCTGGATGGCAGGGCGCGGGTCCTGGCCGAGGACCGCGTGGCCTTCATGAAGCTGGAGGAGAGGGCTCGCGCCTCGCTGAAGATGCTTTATGATGGCGGCCTGGAAAAACCGCTGGACGGCACCGAGGACGGCCCCGCCAAGTTGCTTCCCTTACTGGTCCGCGCCCTCGAAGATGTCGCCATCGGCCTTGGCCCCACGGCTGAGGCTGAGGCGCGTGTCCTTTCTTCTGCAGCGCTGACACGCGTCTTTACCCACGTCTACCTTCATGACCCCAACGTTGACCTTGACAGTCTGCTGGAGCCTATGAGCGGCGAGCTTGCCGCTGCCGCTGCTGAGGCTGTGAAGGGTCGAGCGGAGGCTCTACTGGCGAGGTTCCACGCCTTCAGCACCAAGCCAAGGCGAGATGCTGCCGATCCTGAGGCTCCGCAAGGCGAAGCCGCCCAGCGCAACTCCGCCACCAGCGATGGCACTGCCGGAAAGTGACCCCTTCGTGGCTCCTGTCCTGTTTTTAGCTCCTGCAACATGCATCATGCCTCGTGGAGGCGTTTAAACTTGTGTTTGGCATTGTGAAAACAATCTATGGACTGTAATATTTGCTTTCGAATTCCTTGAGATTTGTGTTTTTCCTTCCTACTTGCTTGTGTTCTATGTTGGCAGAGCCCGGCCCCGCGCATACCTCAGCCGCCGTTAGCCCCGACTGGAAACCAGGACGGGACCAAGGAGTGAGGGGCTACGTGACAAGTTAGGCTCCTGAGTCGCGATGCTCAGGAGTCCCCCTTGACGCGCGAATAGCAAGTAGGGAGGGGAGATGTATGAGTAAATCTACCGTTCTACGTCGGTAGGGCCCGGCCCCGCACATACCTCAACCGCCATTAGCCTTTCGGAACTAAGGGGTGAGGGGCTACGTGAGCAGTTAGGCTCCTGAGTCGCAATGCTCAGGAGTCCCCCTTGACATTCAAACGGCCTTCGTACCTTGGCTCCGCTCGGGGAGAGACGTGTGACGAACCAGGCCCGAGGGGCCTGGCTGGGTTGCGTGTGTCTGGGTGTGACCCAGGCGTAGCCCCCATGCCCAGCCCCCTCGCACGTCACTCCCGAGGGGAGGCGTTACGATGGGTCCGGACACTGAGCTCTGGGCTCCCTGAGGTTGATGCGGCCGGGGGCCACCCTTAGTTGTTTATCGCCAGCGCGGAGCATAGCGCTTCCGTATGTGTACGGGCATAGCCGCTCCTCGGCAGTGTCGTCAGCCAGTGCGGAGCATGGTGCTTCCACTAGTGCATGGGAGGGGGCTCCCTTCCGAGAGGAGCCCCCGGGGCATGTACAACCCTGCCCTGACACGTGGCTGGCACAGTAGGGCCTGACGAGGTGTATCTGGGCACCCGTGAGCCAGCGCGAGACTCACGAGGCCCTACCTCAAGGCGGGTTGCACCTGGCTCTGGGCCTTTACTTGTAATGTGCTCCTGCAAATTTGGTTAGATGCCGACGCTCTACGTCCTCAGGTCCTGGCCCTCGACCGAGCTCAGCCGTTGCTGGTATGCCAGGTCGCGATGCTGTTGACAAGGCCAGGAGGTGAGGGCTGGAGAGCGAGTAAGAGTCCATGAGTCGTGATGCTCAGGTACCCCCCTTTAACGTGTAAGCGGCCGGCATGAGGGAAGAAGGGTGCCACCACATGCATCAAGTAGTGATCATGGTGGGTCAAACGCACGACCCAAATAAATGCGAAAGGGATACATGCCGCTGGGACAGGCCCGACTGGATTGGGGATAATGCAGCCCGAGGGGCGCCCTCAACAAAGTAAGCTAAAAACATGAACAAAAGGGATACATGCTGCAGGGACGGACCCATGCAGCCTGGGAATGATGCAGCCCTGGGGGCGCTCCCAGCTGAAAATGAAACTCGAAGGATGTCACCTGATGATGTTGAAGATGAAGGGATGCTGAAGTAGCGGACGGTGTGCGCTGCAGAAGCCGATCTTTACGAGCCCCCAGGCCCAGGAGCCTCGGGAGGCTCCGGAGGCGCCGGCGGCTCCTCGCGAACCATCTCCATCTCTGCCAGGATTGTGGAATGCCTGGCCACTTGAGCCTCCAGGATGCTCCTCATGAGGCACTGACGCACAGCGGCTGCATTCGGCAAGCCGTAAGGCATGCGAACATAGCTGTGGGGTGGACCTTCATAGCATCCCACCCATGAGGGCCAGAGGCGCTCCTGAGAGGCGGCTCGGTTGAGTCCTGGTATGTCGATGCAGATGCGCAGCCCACCATCCTCGCCTGGATGGGGAGCTACGGCGGGTAAGCTGCGGCTGCCACTCATGACTCTTGACTCCTGCAGCTCCTGAATGATCTTGCTGACGAACTCCTAAGAGTTTGGCCCTCCTTGCTTTGCTCCTTCCCGAGGGAAACGTGCTTTGAAACATGCCTCCAAGTGGTGCCTGAGTGCCTCCCTCGTGATCTTAGCAAAGTCGATGGCCCTCCAGGAGAGAGCCCCTGAGCCTTGCTCGAGGAGGGCGCTGGGCGCGCCTTCCTATGCGACAGAAGGAGGCGCCCCCTAAACGGGCGCGTATCCTGAGGGGCCTGCCTCCCGAGGGTTCGGACCAGGCGATGTCTTCTTCTTCTTAGGGACTACCCCGGGAAGCCTTCCGCTCCTATGATCTGGGTCTTCGATTGACGCGGCTTGAAAAGGACGCTCCAGAGAACACACAACATCTCTCTCTTCACAAGGCACCGTGATGACTCCACCGCTTCCTGGCATCTTGAGGACATTGTAGCCGTGATGAGTCACGGCCATGAACTTGGCTAGAGCTGGGTACCCGAGGATGGCATTGTACGGTAGGCGGATGCGGGCGACGTCGAAGTCAATGAGCTCGGTGCGGTAGTTGTCGCGCTTCCCGAACGTAACAGGAAGGCGGACCTGCCCTATTGGAACAGTGGAACCATTAGTGACTCCTGAGAAAGGCTTGGTTGGTTGAAGCTGATTGTATGGCACTTGGAGATTGTTGAATGTCTCGACGGACAAGACATTGAGCCATGCTCCATCATCGATGAGGGTCCTGGTGACTTGCACATTGCTGATGATTGGGGAACAAAGCATCATGAGGACTCCGGCTGTGGCCGCGCACTTGAGCTGATCCGCTGAGCTGAACGTGATGGCGCACGCTGACCACCTGAGAGGGCGTGTGGCCTCGAGCTTGGGAAGGACTACATTCACTTCGCGAGCAAACTGCTTGAAGATGCGCTGAGAGGCCGGGGCCTGAGCGCCGCCCAAGATGCAAGCGATTGCACGCGGCTCCTGGAAGCCTCCAGCCCCCTCGTCCTGATGATGGTCTTCATTCCTCCTCGGCTGTGGTGGCAGAGGAGGGAGGCCCGTGTTGCCTTGTGGGCGATCCTCGCGAGGCTGATCCTCCAACCTCCCTCGCGAGGATGGTCCTGCCAGCGGTCCTTGCGAGGTCGGTCATGCCACCCTTGGCAAGGGCCACGGTCTTCCCATCGTCCTCCACCTCTTCCTCCTCCTCGACCATAGCCCTGGTCGTTGCGCTCGGGGCGTCGGCCGGCACGTACGTCCCGCATGGCCCTGAGCTCTTGGCATTCGTTGGTGGTGTGGGTGTGGAGGTCGTGGTACACGCAGTACCGGCTGCCCTTGGATGACTCAGGCTGATCCCTGCCTCGCTTGGCGTTCGGTTATGCTGCAAGCACAACAGCCCCCTTGCACTTCACGTCCTTGACCTTGGGCTTCTTCTCTTCTGGGTCGGCAGCCGACAGCTCAAGGAGGGAAAGGCGTCCTTCCTCAGCCCTGGCGCACTTGGTCGCCAAATTGAATAGCTCCAGGGAGGTGCACAGGTCTTCATGGATCGCAAGCTCCTCTTTCATCTTGACGTCACGCATGCCGTCGGAGAAGGCTGAGATGATGACCTCCTCAGACACCCTGGGGATCTTAAGGAGAGCATTCTTGAAACGCTGGATGAACTTTTGCAGGGTCTCTCCTGGCTGCTGCTTGATGCGGCGCAAGTCGCTCATGGCCAGGGGCCGGTCGCAGGTGCCTTGGAAGTTGGCGATGAAGCGGGTGCGCATCTCGTCCCAGGAGGAAATTGTGCTAGGAGCCAGGTTCAGGAGCCAGGTGCGAGCGTCATCCTTGAGCGCCATGGGAAACCAGTTCGCCATGACATTCTCATCCCCGTTGGTGGCTTCAATGCCCAGCTCATAGAGCTGGAGGAACTCCGCAGGGTCAGCCGTGCCATCATAGGGCGGGGGCAGATCTGGCTTGAACTTGCCTAGCCAGGCCACACTGCGCAGCTCGGCGGTGAAGGCATGGCAGCCTGCAGTGGCCACGGGAGGCCTTTGGTGACGGAGAGCTTGATCTTGGAAGTTTCCGTGCACTGCCGCCAGGAGCAGCGCGGGGTCTTGGCGCGCTGGAGCAGGAGCGTGGTCGTTACGGGCCAGTGCGGGAGCACATGGGCAGCTTATTGGGGACGAGGGATCTCTTGGCAGCTCTTCTCTTACTGTGCTGGCGCCGAACGGAGCGAGTCCCGTCCAGGGGCCACGCGCCTTGGGGCCAAGGCGCTTTCTTGAGGAGGAGGCGGCTGAGGCGCCCCCGGAGCTTTGTTGCCCGCGCAGGGCGGGGCGCGGTGCAGCGAGAGGGATGGCGCAGGGGAGCCCCCAGCGGCGCTGACAAGCTCGGTGATGCAGGCGAGCCACTCGTCGTAGAGGTCGTCGATGAGACGGTAGTGCAGGAGCTCCCGTGCCAGGAGCAGCACGGCATGCGCGTCCGCAGGAGCGCGATGGGCGTGGGACGAGGAACCGGCTAGAATCAGCGACGGGGTGGCGGTGCGGCCTTCTCGCCGCACCGAAGGATGCAGGGACGACGCCTGTTGCTCATTCCCCGCCGGGCCGGTGGCGGCGTTGACGGCAGGCGACGGGGAACGGCGGGGGCATCCGCCGATGGGGGCCGTCTGGGTGACGCGAGTGGTGAGAGCGGCCCGATGCTCGGCGCGGGCTCGACGAGCGTCTGACATGGATGCGACGTACGGCGAAACACAGGGCGCCAGACGGCGGATTTCGGTGCACCCCTACCTGGCGCGCCAAATGTCGGATTTCGGGTTCCGGCAGGCCCTTAAGGTTCAAACTCTGGGGTGCGCGCAGAGATCAAACCTTCTACCTACTCACGTCTCGTTGCCTCGCAAGGATCTCAACTACACGAAGAACAACACAAGGGACACGAGGTTTATACTAGTTCGGGCCACCATTGTGGTGTAATACCCTACTCTAGTTTGTGGTGTGGTGGATTGCCTCAGGGGCTGATGATGAACAATACAAAGGAAGAACTGCCTCGCGAGGGGAGGAGTTCTTGTGGAGTGATGCCTCTTGGGAAGGATTGAATCCAGATCCCTTTATTCTGTGATGGCTAGCCCTATTTATAGAGTGAGGCCTTGGTCCTCTTCCCAAATATTGAGCGGGAAGGGCGCCAACAATTGGCCATTTTGAAGGGGAACACCTAGTACACTTATCCTGGCTAAAGTTGGTCCTCGCCTGCCAAAGACTCTGATGGTAACGCCGGCTTGGGCTCCACGATGACCTCCATCCTGTCGTTCTGCTGGTCTCGGTCTTGTGGCACCGAAATGGTTGCCTTTGCTCGATACTCTTGCCTACGCTTGCCCCCTTTGCACCAAAGAGGAAACAAGGACTCTATGCAGGCCGGCGCCCGCCTGGCTTCGGTCGTCATGGCTTGCATCATGGTCACCTCGTGACCTACCCTGCCTTGATCTCTCCGCCTCCTCGCTAGCCAGCCTGATGAGGTTGTGCCTGATGAAGCTTCCTGTCGTCCGCCCCTCGTGGCTTAGCCCCTCGCGAGGGTCTTGAGCATGTGTTGATGAAGATGGGCCGTACTGGGACACTCCTTGAGCCACGCCGCAGGCCGCAGGTAGGCAAGTCTGGGTACCCCCGTTCCCAGAACGCCGACATGAGCTGCTCCTGCTGCTGCTATATGATGAATTGCTATGAGCTGCTGCTGCTGTATGATGAGTTGCCATGAGCTATTGCTGCTGCTATATGATTAATTGCTATGGGCTGCTGCTGCTATATGATGAGTTGCTCCAAGCTGCTCCTGCTGCTGCTATATGATGAATTGCTATGAGCTGCTCCTGCTGCTGCTATATGATGAATTTCTATGAACTGCTCCTGCTGCTGCTATATGATGAATTGCTATGAGCTGCTGCTGGTATATGATGAATTGCAGACTGCTGCTGCTGTATGATGAGTTGCTATGAGCTGCTGCTGCTGCTATATGATGCTTTCAGGTGGTGCTACTATATGATAATAACCAGCCACTTGGACCATCGAATTTCAATAAATAATTGTTCTTCATTTAAATGTGGGTCATGCGTTCTTCGTTTAAATTAGGCAATGGGATCTCTATGGAAAACATTGACCAAAGTAGATTGTGCTAAGAAGATGGTATTTTTCTATTTGCATTTTGAGCAAATAGAGATGATATGTTTTCCTATCATATTAATTACTGCATTGGGTTCAATTTGTGATGTTTGCAAGTCAAATTAATTTCCATATGGGCAGCAAAATGAAAAATATATAATGCGATCTAGACTTTCCGCTGATCATACCAAAGATAAGCTGAAAATGCAATGAAAAGAACTGGTTGGCGTATTACATGGAGCTTATATTCACAGTTGCTTATTTTCTTAGGATAACTCGTAATAATTGTCCCTAAGAAACTTGGCTAATAGAACTAGCATACAAATAACATGTCACGATGATTGCAATGGAGGAGTGACATACCATAGCACACTGTATAGGCTCACCGCTGCCTCTCCTTTTTTTGTGATGTTCCATGAAATTGCCACATACATCTTGTACTTTTTCATTGTGTAACCCTATCTGCAAGTTGACACGGCTAATTTCAGACATTTCTCTACATGATACTACATTGCATATCCCTTGCGCATATTTAAACCACCAATTAATGATTGTGTGCCTATGTAACACCCCGGATCCGATGCGCCAGGTCTCCGCCAGTTATTCGCCGTCGTTGCCATGTCATTTGCTTGCGTGTTGTATTTTGCCATGTCATCATCTGCATTTCATCTACATGTTTTTCAAAACTTGCATCCGTTCGGGTTCTCTCGGTTCTCTCTGTTGTCCGTTCGGAGTTCGGACCTCTCGCGCGCGCCCGTCGCCCCTCTCAGACCTTGTTTTCATGTGCGGGTATTAAACGTTCTCGGAATGGACCGAGTCTTGCCAAGCGGCCTTGGTATAGCACCAGTAGACCGCCTGTCAAGTTTCGTGCCATTTGGAGTTCGTTTGATACTCCAACGGTTAACCACGTAGCCTGAAACCCCCCTTTCATCTTGCAGCCCAACACCCTTCCAAACTGGCCCAAAACCCATCCAGACCCCCTCCATGCTCTCTGCTGTTCGATCACGATCGCGTGGCTGAAAACCGTGCCTCATTTGGACTCTCCTAGCTCCCTCTACCTATAAATATGCCCCCCCCCCCCGAAAATTCGCGGATGAATTATCCCCCCGAGACCCTAGCTTCGTCCTCCTTCCGCAGCCGGACACATCCAGACCCCGCCGGACATGTCCGTGCCGCCTCCCACGCCGAATCAGCGGCCGCCATGTGGCGCCCCGCGCCCACATCTCCGCCGGCCCGCGGAGCCCATCAGGGGCCCGCGCGGGCCCAGATCTCGCTGCCGCCTGGCCCGTCCCCGCCGTCGCGGCCCCCGTGCGCCCGCGCCGGGCCCGAGCTGCTCCGCCGCCCCGTGCCACCGTTGCGCCTCGCCGCCCGCCTTGGCCTCGCCGCGCCGGCGAACCCGTGCCCTCGCCGAAGGCCGCGCTCGCCGGCCGCCGTGCCCGGCCGCCGCCCACGGGTCCCTCCATCGCCTCGTCGCGCCCCCGCGTGCTCGCCCCGCCGCCTCAACCGTCGTCGCCGCCGTCCATGGAGGTTCGCCGCCGCCGTCCCGAGCTCGTCGCCTGCCCGCGCCTCCTCCGGGCCGCCGCTGCCCGATCCGGCCGGTCCACGCCACCTGCGCCGACCCCGGCCACCGCTCCTCCGCCGGAGCGCCGCCGCGGCTGCCGCTCTCCAGCCAGATCGGGAGGAGTCCCGATCTCGTCGCCGCCGCGTTGACCCCGTCCGGCCCCGTGGGCCCAGCCCAGTTTCCCCGCCGGCCCGCCTCGTCCTCCCCATCAACTGGGCCAAGCCCATGGTGAGCCCCGCTGCTAAGTTCCGCCCTAGGCGTAGTTTACTATAGTCCGTGAGAATTTTTGACATTATCATGCCATGTTCATTGCATCATATCTCCATGCATACTGCTCCGTTTTGTGCGTGTAATATGTCAAATTGTTCGTCTCAATGAGTACTTCATTTCATTCCATTGCATCATTTTCATTTGAGCTCATCTTGATGCCTGAATCATCGTTGCAAGAGTGCATCATAATGTTGTCTGCTATCTGTTAACAGAATTTGCTCTTTTGTCATTTTTGCCATGATTGATGTGTGCATCCTATGAGGTTGATGTCTACATGTGTTTTTATCTAGGCCATGTCTTCTTTACAGCGGTGCTTACCATGTATTTTTGTGATCAATGTGGTGACTAGCACAAGCATGTAAACTAGGCTTCGTGATGTTGCTGATTTTATTCCATGTTCTGCTGTTATTTTGATGCCATGTAAACATGATGCTATAGAGAGATCCATGCATATTTTGAGATACTTCAGTAAGGATGTTTTAAACAAATGGTTCTCCTCTATTCACTCGTTCCCCTGTTTGCAATTATGGAGTAGTCTAGCATGTCATTTTCGTGCTCTACTTTTGCTACAAAATGTTTCCTGGCAGATTGTTTACATGTTATTCAATTTTGCCAAGGTTGTTGTAGTTGATCCTTGCATGCTATGAACTTGTTCTTGCCTTGGTTTGTTTCATAAACATGTCTTCTTAATGATGCTATGCTTATATTGTCATGCAATGACTTGTGGTGAGTGAATCATGCTTGTTTAGTAGGGTAGTTGCTGCTACTGTTTTGTTAGGCTGAATCTGTTATTTCGTGATGCTATGTAAACCTGCTTCTACAAGTCATTCTATGCATAATCTGGAGATGTTCACTAAGGGTGTTTTGCTCTACATGTCATGATCTATCCATCCATGCCCTTGGTTGTAATTATAGCCTGTTGTAGTTTATTGTAATCTTGCTCCAAAGTTGCTATATAATGTTGTTGTCAGCCTGTTAACATTAAGTTCAGTTGTTGCCATACTTGTTGTTAGTGATCCATGTACCCTATGAACTTGCTGTTGCCATGCTTAGCTTCACAAACATGCCTTCTTACTGTTGGGTACCTTGTCATGCCATGTATTGATCTGTGGTGAGTGGTACAAGCTCACCAACATGCCTTCATAATTCTGTTTCTGTCATGTTTGAATCTGTATTATAACTTGCCTTGTTTACATGGGTGCCATCATATTTTGTGATCCTTTTTGGCTCATGGTCAGTAAGGGACTCTTGTTCTATGCATTTATTAGATTCATGCCATGCCTTTGTTTGCCATGTTAAGTTCCTGTAACATGTTGTTTGATAGCTCTAAACATTGCAACCTGATGTTATATTCTGCAAAGTCTGAAACTGTTATTATTTGCAATCTTGCCATGTGTGTTTGAGCATGTTCTAGTGATTTCTAGAGATAGCTCAGTGTTCATGTTTTGTTATGCTTTACCTGTACATCATGCCCATGCCTTTTGTTTTCTTGTTGAGGTCCTGTAGCATGTTGTTTTGATGCTTGCAAGATGCCTAGTTGCTGTTTTGGATAGATTGTTGTTATGACTTGTGTAGAGTGTATGTGTTGCACCGTTGCTCCGTTTTGAGTGTGCTCTATATGAAACTTGATTGATTTTGCATGTAGTTTCATATTATCATGTTGCATCCATGTTTTGAGGTGTTTTCTTGATGTTTGTATGCATTTTGCATCAATGCCATGTTTAACTTGTTTTGCTCATATCTTCTAGGCCGTAGCTCCGAACTAAATGATCTTTATATGTAACTTGACTAGAATCTCGTGTAAATCATCTTGGTGCATCTTACATTCTGTTTAACAAATTCAACTTAATGTTTGTTCAAATCTGGATCAATTTCGAAACTTGCATATGAGGACTTACCGGAATTGTTATATGTTGTTCCCGGCCTCATTTAAACTTGCCTTGATGTGTTCCTCTCGTTTGCATCATCTCTTGCCATGAGTAGCCTCATCTAGATTTGTCATGCATCACGCTTGTTTGTGCATCATGCCTTGTTCATGTTTGGTGTGTTTACCATGTTGTGTGCTTCTTTTTGTTAGTTCCTGTTTTCATTGCGATCGTGAGGATTCGTTCATCTACGCTTGGTTCGTCTTCATCCGTTCATCTTCTTCATGGATATGTTCTTCTTCCTAGCGGGATTTCAGGCAAGATGACCGCTACCCTGGATCTCACTACTATCATTGCTATGCTAGTTGTTTCGTTCTATCGCTATGCTGCGCTACCTATCACTTGCTCTTCAAGCCATCCCAAATTGCCTTGAACCTCTAACCTTTGACACCCTTCCTAGCAAACCGTTGCTTGGCTATGTTACCACTTTGCTCAGCCCTCTTATAGCGTTGCTAGTTGCAGGTGAAGTTGAAGATTTCTCCATGGTGGTCAGGATTTTGGTTGGGATATCACAATATCTCTTATATTATTAATGCATCTATATACTTGGTAAAGGGTTAAAGACTCGGCCTTATGCCTGGTGTTTTGTTCCACTCTTGCCGCCCTTTTTTCCGTCATACCGGTGTTATGTTCCCGGATTTTGCGTTCCTTACGCGGTTGGGTGATTTGTGGGACCCCCTTGACAGTTCGCTTTGAATAAAACTCTTCCAGCACGGCCCAACATTGGTTTTACCATTTGCCTCACCACCCCCTACTTTTCCCTTGGGAGTCACTCTCTCGAGGGTCATCTTTATTTTAGCCCCCCCCGGGCCAGTGCTTGTCTAAGTGTTGGTCCGAACCGAGTAGCCTGCGGGGCCACCTCGGGGCAACTCGAGGGCTGGTTTTACTCGTAGCTTGACTTATCCAGTGTTGCCCTGAGAACGAGATATGTGCAGCTCCTATCGGGATTGTCGGCGCATCCGGCGGCTTTGCTGGTCTTGTTTTACCATTGTCGAAATGTCTTGTAAACCGGGATTCCGAGTCTGATCGGGTCTTCCTGGGAGAAGCTATATCCTTCGTTGATCGCGAGAGCTTATCATGGGCTAAGGTGGGACACCCCTGCAGGGTATAATCTTTCAAAAGCCGTGCCTGCGGTTATAGGCAGATGGGAATTTGTTAATGTCCGGTTGTAGATAACTTGACATCAGATCCGAATTAAAACACATCAACCGCGTGTGTAGCCGTGATGGTCTATTTTCGGCGGAGTCCGGGAAGTGAACACGGTTTCTGGGTTATGTTTGACGTAAGTAGGAGTTCAGGATCACTTCTTGATCATTGCTAGCTTCACGATCGTTCCGCTTGCTCTCTTCTCGCTCTTATTTGCGTATGTTAGCCACCATATATGCTTAGTCGCTACTGCAGCCTCACCACTTTACCCCTTCCTTTCCCTTTAAGCTTTGCTAGTCTTGATACCCATGGTAATGGGATTGCTGAGTCCTCGTGGCTCACAGATTACTACAACAACAATTGCAGGTACAGGTTATGCGATGATCATGACGCGAGAGCGATGTTTGCTTGTCTTGGAGTTCTTCTTCTGCTTCTTCTTCGATCAGGGGATAGGTTCCAGGTCGGTAGCCTGGGCTAGCAGGGTGGATGTCGTTTGAGTTTCTGTTTGTGTTTCATCCGTAGCCAGATGATGCTCTTATGTATTGTGAGGTTGTATTCATGTGGCATTGTATGCCTTATGTATGTATCCCCATCTATAATGTAATGTTGATGTAATGATATCCACCTTGCAAAAGCGTTTCAATATGCGGTTCTATCCTTGGTGGGACCTTCGAGTCTCTTTAAGATAGTATCGCATATTGGGCGTGACAAGTTGGTATCAGAGCCTCGACCGACCCTAGGAGCCCCCTTGATTGATCGTGTAGTTTGGCCGATGTTGAGTCTAGAAGAAAATTGTTTTCGGAGTCTAGTTATATCGGAGAGTAGGAATTCTTTTTACTCCTCTGCCCCTTTGTCGCTCTGGTAAGGAATCTTGACGTAGGTGTTTTGAATTACTTCTCATCCCCTTCAAATTTTCTTTAGGATCACGCAGTTGGTTTTCCGATCGTTGGCTCTCAGCTCTTTTCATCCGGTGCATTTCTCGTCAAGATGACTCGAGCCTCTTCATCTTTGTGAAGTTCAATCCTCAGTTGTCTTCTTTCCCCACCCGCCCACCCCTTCTTCTTCTCGGAACCGGAGTCCGTAATCGAGTATCCATCCTACTCGTGTGAAGTCTTTGCTTTCTTTCCTCAATGATTTCAAACGGTGTTTTTCTCTTCAAGATATTCGTCGGTTTCCCCGCCCTCCCAGCCTCTTCTTCCCGAAGCCTGATTCTCTTTCGAGCATCTATTTCATTCGTACGAAGCCTCTTTATTCTTCCCTCAATCATTTCAACCGGTGTATTCTCGCTTTGTTTGACATTCATCATCTCTTTTTCTTCTCCGGTGGACTCAATTCAAGTTTTTCGGTGTTCATCATATTCTTTTCCTCGGCTCAAGTGTTTTCCCTACTCATTCGCCTCTCGCCAATTTATCCTTCCGGAGTGTTCAAGACACCTCAGGAGATTCGTCTGTGTTCCAATTAACTTGAGGTTGTCACCTCATTCAAATATTTCAAGTGTTCTGGTGCTTCACTTATCTGTTCAACATCCCTTTTCCAACGGTGTTATCTCTTCAGTGGGCCCTAACCCAGAGGTCTTTTCCTAGGATCTTACCTGACTCTTCTAATTATTCAGGAGCCATTCCCAAATTCTTTTCAAGTGTGACGTAAGAATGGATTCCATCAGTCACATGCCATCTCCAAGATCGCTTTCAAATTCTTTTCATCTTGGGTTCTACCTTTCCTCTTTTTCATTATTCCGGAGTTGCTCAACTAATTCGGTGGTGTTTCTCGTCGTCATTCTCAGCTCTGAAGACCGAAGAAGAGTTTTTCCTCTAAATCTTGCCCATTCTCTCGAAGATTCATGGTTCTAGCTTAGTGTTACCCTCTCGAATTATTCCATTCGTCAGATATTCTTTCTTACCATCCGGAGTATTTCAGGAGTTGTTTTCCCATTTCTTTCATCGGAGGCCATCATTCCAGTTATCATTCTCTATCTATCCCGGTGCTTCATTCAAGTGTTCTTTAATCAGATTATGATCTGCTTGTTCTTTTGCATCTAAATCCCCTCTAACATATTTGTTCTTCTAATTCTTCCCGGTGATGCATTCTCTTCCATCAGTCATTTTTGAATTCTTACGGTGGTTCGTTCAAGATTCTTTTTCCTTGATTATCATATTAATTCATTCATTCTTTTCAATCCTACCGGTGGTTCATGGAGAGCTTCTCAAGTTTGCGATATGTCACTTCTAAATCCTTTTTCAAGAAGAATAAGTAGTATGAAAAATCCATTGCTTGTCATCAATTTAATTTGATGAAGGATAAGCATACAATAAATCTTATTCTTATTTCATCAAAGTGAGTAATCCCTTCCTTCAGAGTTTGTTCTTCATGAATAAATTCTAGTTCCAAGTGTTTTCATCTTTTCTTTTCCGGAGTTCAAATTTCCCTAGGCCATTTCGTCGGAACCTCCATCTAGATCATCGTAAGGCTCATCTTATTCTTTCTTCCTTCATTCTATCTCGTCATCCTTTTGTCTATCGGAGTTCTTCATGGTGGTTCTTCATGATTTAATCTTTTCTTCAAGTGTTCATCAAGATTCTTGTCGGTGGAGTTCAAGTATCTTTTCTTCTCGCATCTCGAAGTGCAATTAATTCTCTGTTTTTCTTTTGAAGTGGAGTTTTGCATTTCTTCGTTCTTCTCAGATATTCAAGCATTTGGTTGTGGCATAATTTCACCTCAAGTTTTGAGATGTTTTTGTTAAGTCCACATCAAGCTTATTATTTCGTTGTTGATTTTCTCAACAACTCCATTCAATCCTTCCTACTAAGTTCTTTTCAATTCTTTCAATTCTTCCGGAGGTTTTGTGTCATGTCTTCATCAAGTATCATTCCATCCTCTCTAGTTATTGTTCTATTCCTTCCAATTTCAGCCGGAGTGCTGCCTAAATTCTTTCGCTCTTATTCCTTTTCTTTCTTATTCTAACCGGAGTGGTTTCATAGTCTCTGATTCCGTGAGCTTTTGATTCTCTTCATTCTTGTCGTTCCTCTCTTATTCTCGAGTGCTCTCGATTCTTTGCTTCTTCTCTTAAGTTCTTGTTTCACCTCTTCCCTTTTCCCTTCCGTCTCGGTCCTAAGATCTCGGGACGAGATCTCTTGTTAGTGGAGGAGTGTTGTAACGCCCCGGATCCGATGCGCCAGGTGTCCGCCAGTTATTCGCCGTCGTTGCCATGTCATTTGCTTGCGTGTTGTATTTTGCCATGTCATCATCTGCATGTCATCTGCATGTTTTTCAAAACTTGCATCTGTTCGGGTTCTCCCGGTTCTCTCCGTTGTCCGTTCGGAGTCCGTACCTCTCGTGCGCGCCCGTCGCCCCTCTCAGACCTTGTTTTCATGTGCGGGTATTAAACGTTCTCGGAATGGACCGAGTCTTGCCAAGCGTCCTTGGTATAGCACCGGTAGACCGCCTGTCAAGTTCCGTGCCATTTGGAGTTCGTTTGATACTCCAACGGTTAACCGCGTAGCCCGAAACCCCCCTTTCGTCTTGCAGCCCAACACCCTTCCAAACTGGCCCAAAACCCATCCAAACCCCCTCCATGCTCTCCGCCGTTCGATCACGATCGTGTGGCCGAAAACCGTGCCTCATTTGGACTCTCCTAGCTCCCTCTACCTATAAATATGCCCTCCCACCGAAAATTCGCGGATGAATTATCCCCCCGAAACCCTAGCTTCGTCCTCCTTCCACAGCCGGACACGTCCGGACCCCGTCGGACATGTCCGCGCCGCCTCCCCCACCGAATCAGCGGCGGCCACGTGGCGCCCCGCGCCCACATCGCCGCCAGCCCGCGGAGCCCATCAGGGGCCTGCGCGGGCCCAGATCTCGCCGCCGCCTGGCCCGTCCCCGCCGTC